>NC_082660.1:136040586-136263996 GCF_028023285.1 Balaenoptera ricei
GATCCTCCCAGACCAGGGCTCGAACCCGTGTACCCTGCATTGGCAGACAGATTCTCAACCACTGCGCCACCAGGGAAGCCCCTGTTCTGCTTTATTTTAAAGGAAGTACCCTTTTCAGGACTCCTAGGCCCCTTGGGTGTGCATCATTTTCCCTCCAAGATCAGTGAGTACCTCCAGACCCCTGTGGGCCTGCTGAGCAACATCGAGGCCCAAAGGTCGGGCCTTCGGAGGCCCTCTGTGTATGCCGAGTGATGGGCAACACACTGCTCGTTCCTTAAGGAGAGCTACATTTCCAGAGCACTGGAACAGCCTCAGGACCACATATGTAGCCAGTGCGACGTGCCATGGAAGTGTTCGTCATGGCCCCCGTCTGAGCTGCCAAGAGAAAACACTCCGCTTAGGGGTTTTCGAGGACCTTGTACCTCAAGTCACTCTGCTCGAGGAGAAAGTCAGCATCCTACCATGCTGTGTCACTAAAGGGACATGCAGCGAGAGTACGTGCCTCAAGGTAAGGCCCTGAATTGCCATACAGGAGCGGAGGCGTGCAGCATTTTCCATGAGGCCGTAGCCGCTGCTCTGCATTGTTTTAACGTCAGTACGCTTTGCAGGACATCTAGGAACCCCGCGTGGTCACCCTATTCCCTGCAAGAACACTGAGTACCCTCAGGCCCCCATGGGCCTGCTAAGCCACATCCAGGCCAGTAGCCCTTCGGAGCCACTCTGTGTATGCCGAGTGTAGGGCAACAGACTGCACTCTTTCTTGGGACAGCTTGATTTCCTCATCACTCCCACAGGTCGACGAACACCTTTCTAGCAGGTCCAACATACCGTGAAAGTGTGACTCATTGCCCTAGTCTGAGCTGCACTGAGAACAACCCTCGGCTTCGCATTCGATCTGGGACCCCCTGCCTGAAGTCACCCTGCCTCCAGGAGAATGTCAGCTTGCGTTCCGACTGCAACTAAAGCCCAGTTCCTCGTGTAACACTGCAGGCTTTTGAAGAGCCACGGGCCCGGAGGCTTAGCTGGGGCGTTCCTTGGTTGAGGCAGTTTGCTGTTTGCAGAACACCCTGCTTCGACGAGTTGATTCAAGGAAGGAACCACTGGGTAACCTGTGTCTCTTTGGACTTGTTAGAAAGCACAGGGATGCATGCTGCGTGTGCCCGTGGAAATGGGGGCCTGATGGAACTAGCCTTGCTTTCCCATTTGGAAAGCTCCATTCATGCTGCCTTGAAGCTACTTGAAATTGACTGCTGTTGACAGGCCACTAGCCACTGTAGGCATGGCTCTGGGAAGAAAATGAGTTTTCTCCAGGTTAGCCGGGTGCTTCGATGGCCGGGGTGGAGCTCATCCTGCCACGCTCTAGAGCTAAAGGGAAAGTCAACGTGAGTACTGGCCTCGAGGTAAGTCCCTGAGTAGCCGCGCAGAAAGGGAGGCATGCAGCTCTTTCCATGAGGTCTTAGTCGCTGTTCTGCTTTATTATTATTATTTTTTTATTTTTTATTGTTTTTTTAAGACTTATTGATTGATTGATTGATTGATTGCTATGTTGGGTCTTCGTTTCTGTGCTAGGGCTCTCTCCAATTGTGGTAAGTAGGGGCCACTCTTCATCGCGGTGCATAGGCCTCTCATTATCGCGGCCTCTCATGTTGCGGAGCACAGGCTCCAGCGGCGCAGGCTCAGTAGTTGTGGCTCACGGGCCCAGTTGCTCCACGGCCTGTGGGATCCTCCCAGACCAGGGCTCGAACCCGTGTACCCTGCATTGGCAGACAGATTCTCAACCACTGCGCCACCAGGGAAGCCCCTGTTCTGCTTTATTTTAAAGGAAGTACCCTTTTCAGGACTCCTAGGCCCCTTGGGTGTGCATCATTTTCCCTCCAAAATCAGTGAGTACCTCCAGACCCCTGTGGGCCTGCTGAGCAACATCGAGGCCCAAAGGTCGGGCCTTCGGAGGCCCTCTGTGTATGCCGAGTGATGGGCAACACACTGCTCGTTCCTTAAGGAGAGCTACATTTCCAGAGCACTGGAACAGCCTCAGGACCACATTTCTAACCAGTGCGACGTGCCATGGAACTGTTCGTCATGGTCCCCGTCTGAGCTGCCATGAGAAATCACTCTGCTTAGGATTCTTCGAGGACCTCGTACCTGAAGTCTCTCTGCTCGAGGAGAAAGTCAGCATCCTACCATGCTGTGTCGCTAACGGGACACTCAGCATGAGCAGTTGTCTCGAGGTAAGGCCCTGAATTGCCATGCAGACGCGGAGGCGTGCAGCATTTTCCATGAGGCCGTAGCCGCTGCTCTGCATTGTTTTAACCTCAGTACGCTCTGCAGGACATCTACGAACCCGGCGTGGGCACCCTATTCCCTGCAAGAACACTGAGTACCCTCAGGCCCCCATGGGCCTGCTAAGCCACATCCAGGCCCGTAGCCCTTTGGAACCACTCTGTGTATGCCGAGTGTAGGGCAACAGTCTGCATTCTTTCTTGGTACAGCTTGAATATCTCAACACTCCCACAGGTCGTCAAACACCTTTCTAGCAGGTCCAACATACCGTGCAAGTGTGACTCATGGCCCTAGTCTGAGCTGCACTGAGAATAACCCTCGGCTTCGCATTCGATCAGGGACCCCCTGCCTGAAGTCACCCTGCCTCCAGGAGAATGTCAGCTTGCGTTCCGACTGCAACTAAAGCCCAGTTCCTCGTGTAACACTGCAGGCTTTTGAAGAGCCACGGGCCCGGAGGCTTAGCTGGGGCGTTCCTTGGTTGAGGCAGTTTGCTGTTTGCAGAACACCCTGCTTCGACGAGTTGATTCAAGGAAGGAACCACTGGGTAACCTGTGTCTCTTTGGACTTGTTAGAAAGCACAGGGATGCATGCTGCGTGTGCCCTTGGAAATGGGGGTCTGATGGAACTAGCCTTGCTTTCCCATTTGGAAAGCTCCATTCATGCTGCCTTGAAGCTACTTGAAATTGACTGCTGTTGACAGGCCACTAGCCACTGTAGGCATGGCTCTGGGAAGAAAATGAGTTTTCTCCAGGTTAGCCGGGTGCTTCGATGGCCGGGGTGGAGCTCATCCTGCCACGCTCTAGAGCTAAAGGGAAAGTCAACGTGAGTACTGGCCTCGAGGTAAGTCCCTGAGTAGCCGCGCAGAAAGGGAGGCATGCAGCTCTTTCCATGAGGTCTTAGTCGCTGTTCTGCTTTATTATTATTATTTTTTTATTTTTTATTGTTTTTTTAGGACTTATTGATTGATTGATTGATTGCTATGTTGGGTCTTCTTTTCTGTGCTAGGGCTCTCTCCAATTGCGGTAAGTAGGGGCCACTCTTCATCGCGCTGCATAGGCCTCTCATTATCGTGGCCTCTCTTGTTGCGGAGCACAGGCTCCAGCGGTGCAGGCTCAGTAGTTGTGGCTCACGGGCCCAGTTGCTCCACGGCCTGTGGGATCCTCCCAGACCAGGGCTCGAACCCGTGTACCCTGCGTTGGCAGACAGATTCTCAACCACTGCGCCACCAGGGAAGCCCCTGTTCTGCTTTATTTTAAAGGAAGTACCCTTTTCAGGACTCCTAGGCCCCTTGGGTGTGCATCATTTTCCCTCCAAGATCAGTGAGTACCTCCAGACCCCTGTGGGCCTGCTGAGCAACATCGAGGCCCAAAGGTCGGGCCTTCGGAGGCCCTCTGTGTATGCCGAGTGATGGGCAACACACTGCTCGTTCCTTAAGGAGAGCTACATTTCCAGAGCACTGGAACAGCCTCAGGACCACATTTCTAACCAGTGCGACGTGCCATGGAACTGTTCGTCATGGCCCCCGTCTGAGCTGCCATGAGAAAACACTCTGCTTAGGATTCTTCGAGAACCTCGTACCTGAAGTCTCTCTGCTCGAGGAGAAAGTCAGCATCCTACCATGCTGTGTCGCTAACGGGACACTCAGCGTGAGCAGTTGTCTCGAGGTAAGGCCCTGAACTGCCATGCAGAAGCGGAGGCGTGCAGCATTTTCCATGAGGCCGTAGCCGCTGCTCTGCATTGTTTTAACCTCAGTACGCTCTGCAGGATATCTACGAACCCCGCGTGGGCACCCTATTCCCTGCAAGAACACTGAGTACCCTCAGGCCCCCATGGGCCTGCTAAGCCACATCCAGGCCCGTAGTCCTTTGGAACCACTCTGTGTATGCCGAGTGTAGGGCAACAGTTTGCATTCTTTCTTGGGACAGCTTGAATACCTCAACACTCCCACAGGTCGTCAAACACCTTTCTAGCAGGTCCAACATACCGTGCAAGTGTGACTCATTGCCCTAGTCTGAGCTGCACTGAGAATAACCCTCGGCTTCGCATTCGATCTGGGACCCCCTGCCTGAAGTCACCCTGCCTCCAGGAGAATGTCAGCTTGCGTTCCGACTGCAACTAAAGCCCAGTTCCTCGTGTAACACTGCAGGCTTTTGAAGAGCCACGGGCCCGGAGGCTTAGCTGGGGCGTTCCTTGGTTGAGGCAGTTTGCTGTTTGCAGAACACTCTGCTTCGACGAGTTGATTCAAGGAAGGAACCACTGGGTAACCTGTGTCTCTTTGGACTTGTTAGAAAGCACAGGGATGTATGCTGCGTATGCCCGTGGAAATGGGGGCCTGATGGAACTAGCCTTGCTTTCCCATTTGGAAAGCTCCATTCATGCTGCCTTGAAGCTACTTGAAATTGACTGCTGTTGACAGGCCACTAGCCACTGTAGGCATGGCTCTGGGAAGAAAATGAGTTTTCTCCAGGTTAGCCGGGTGCTTCGATGGCCGGGGTGGAGCTCATCCTGCCACGCTCTAGAGCTAAAGGGAAAGTCAACGTGAGTACTGGCCTCGAGGTAAGTCCCTGAGTAGCCGCGCAGAAAGGGAGGCATGCAGCTCTTTCCATGAGGTCTTAGTCGCTGTTCTGCTTTATTATTATTTTTTTTAATTTTTTATTGTTTTTTTAGGCCTTATTGATTGATTGATTGATTGCTATGTTGGGTCTTCGTTTCTGTGCTAGGGCTCTCTCCAATTGCGGTAAGTAGGGGCCACTCTTCATCGTGCTGCATAGGCCTCTCATTATCGCGGCCTCTCTTGTTGCGGAGCACAGGCTCCAGCGGCGCAGGCTCAGTAGTTGTGGCTCTCGGGCCCAGTTGCTCCACGGCTTGTGGGATCCTCCCAGACCAGGGCTTGAACCCGTGTACCCTGCGTTGGCAGACAGATTCTCAACCACTGCGCCACCAGGGAAGCCCCTGTTCTGCTTTATTTTAAAGGAAGTACCCTTTTCAGGACTCCTAGGCCCCTTGCGTGTGCATCATTTTCCCTCCAAGATCAGTGAGTACCTCCAGACCCCTGTGGGCCTGCTGAGCAACATCGAGGCCCAAAGGTCGGGCCTTCGGAGGCCCTCTGTGTATGCCGAGTGATGGGCAACACACTGCTCGTTCCTTAAGGAGAGCTACATTTCCAGAGCACTGGAACAGCCTCAGGACCACATTTCTAACCAGTGCGACGTGCCATGGAACTGTTCGTCATGGTCCCCGTCTGAGCTGCCATGAGAAATCACTCTGCTTAGGATTCTTCGAGGACCTCGTACCTGAAGTCTCTCTGCTCGAGGAGAAAGTCAGCTTCCTACCATGCTGTGTCGCTCACGGGACACTCAGCATGAGCAGTTGTCTCGAGGTAAGGCCCTGAATTGCCATGCAGAAGCGGAGGCGTGCAGCAGTTTCCAGGAGGACGTAGCCACTGCTCTGCATTGTTTTAACCTCAGTATGCTTTGCAGGACATCTAGGAACCCCGCGTGGGCACCCTATTCCCTGCAAGAACACTGAGTACCCTCAGGCCCCCATGGGCCTGCTAAGCCACATCCAGGCCCGTAGCCCTTTGGAACCACTCTGTGTATGCCGAGTGTAGGGCAACAGTCTGCATTCTTTCTTGGGACAGCTTGAATATCTCAACACTCCCACAGGTCGTCAAACACCTTTCTAGCAGGTCCAACATACCGTGCAAGTGTGACTCATGGCCCTAGTCTGAGCTGCACTGAGAATAACCCTCGGCTTCGCATTCGATCAGGGACCCCCTGCCTGAAGTCACCCTGCCTCCAGGAGAATGTCAGCTTGCGTTCCGACTGCAACTAAAGCCCAGTTCCTCGTGTAACACTGCAGGCTTTTGAAGAGCCACGGGCCCGGAGGCTTAGCTGGGGCGTTCCTTGGTTGAGGCAGTTTGCTGTTTGCAGAACACCCTGCTTCGATGAGTTGATTCAAGGAAGGAACCACTGGGTAACCTGTGTCTCTTTGGACTTGTTAGAAAGCACAGGGATGCATGCTGCGTGTGCCCTTGGAAATGGGGGTCTGATGGAACTAGCCTTGCTTTCCCATTTGGAAAGCTCCATTCATGCTGCCTTGAAGCTACTTGAAATTGACTGCTGTTGACAGGCCACTAGCCACTGTAGGCATGGCTCTGGGAAGAAAATGAGTTTTCTCCAGGTTAGCCGGGTGCTTCGATGGCCGGGGTGGAGCTCATCCTGCCACGCTCTAGAGCTAAAGGGAAAGTCAACGTGAGTACTGGCCTCGAGGTAAGTCCCTGAGTAGCCGCGCAGAAAGGGAGGCATGCAGCTCTTTCCATGAGGTCTTAGTCGCTGTTCTGCTTTATTATTATTATTTTTTTATTTTTTATTGTTTTTTTAGGACTTATTGATTGATTGATTGATTGCTATGTTGGGTCTTCGTTTCTGTGCTAGGGCTCTCTCCAATTGCGGTAAGTAGGGGCCACTCTTCATCGCGCTGCATAGGCCTCTCATTATCGCGGCCTCTCTTGTTGCGGAGCACAGGCTCCAGCGGTGCAGGCTCAGTAGTTGTGGCTCACGGGCCCAGTTGCTCCACGGCCTGTGGGATCCTCCCAGACCAGGGCTCGAACCCGTGTACCCTGCATTGGCAGACAGATTCTCAACCACTGCGCCACCAGGGAAGCCCCTGTTCTGCTTTATTTTAAAGGAAGTACCCTTTTCAGGACTCCTAGGCCCCTTGGGTGTGCATCATTTTCCCTCCAAGATCAGTGAGTACCTCCAGACCCCTGTGGGCCTGCTGAGCAACATCGAGGCCCAAAGGTCGGGCCTTCGGAGGCCCTCTGTGTATGCCGAGTGATGGGCAACACACTGCTCGTTCCTTAAGGAGAGCTACATTTCCAGAGCACTGGAACAGCCTCAGGACCACATATGTAGCCAGTGCGACGTGCCATGGAAGTGTTCGTCATGGCCCCCGTCTGAGCTGCCAAGAGAAAACACTCCGCTTAGGGGTTTTCGAGGACCTTGTACCTCAAGTCACTCTGCTCGAGGAGAAAGTCAGCATCCTACCATGCTGTGTCACTAAAGGGACATGCAGCGAGAGTACGTGCCTCAAGGTAAGGCCCTGAATTGCCATACAGGAGCGGAGGCGTGCAGCATTTTCCATGAGGCCGTAGCCGCTGCTCTGCATTGTTTTAACGTCAGTACGCTTTGCAGGACATCTAGGAACCCCGCGTGGTCACCCTATTCCCTGCAAGAACACTGAGTACCCTCAGGCCCCCATGGGCCTGCTAAGCCACATCCAGGCCAGTAGCCCTTCGGAGCCACTCTGTGTATGCCGAGTGTAGGGCAACAGACTGCACTCTTTCTTGGGACAGCTTGATTTCCTCATCACTCCCACAGGTCGACGAACACCTTTCTAGCAGGTCCAACATACCGTGAAAGTGTGACTCATTGCCCTAGTCTGAGCTGCACTGAGAACAACCCTCGGCTTCGCATTCGATCTGGGACCCCCTGCCTGAAGTCACCCTGCCTCCAGGAGAATGTCAGCTTGCGTTCCGACTGCAACTAAAGCCCAGTTCCTCGTGTAACACTGCAGGCTTTTGAAGAGCCACGGGCCCGGAGGCTTAGCTGGGGCGTTCCTTGGTTGAGGCAGTTTGCTGTTTGCAGAACACCCTGCTTCGACGAGTTGATTCAAGGAAGGAACCACTGGGTAACCTGTGTCTCTTTGGACTTGTTAGAAAGCACAGGGATGCATGCTGCGTGTGCCCGTGGAAATGGGGGCCTGATGGAACTAGCCTTGCTTTCCCATTTGGAAAGCTCCATTCATGCTGCCTTGAAGCTACTTGAAATTGACTGCTGTTGACAGGCCACTAGCCACTGTAGGCATGGCTCTGGGAAGAAAATGAGTTTTCTCCAGGTTAGCCGGGTGCTTCGATGGCCGGGGTGGAGCTCATCCTGCCACGCTCTAGAGCTAAAGGGAAAGTCAACGTGAGTACTGGCCTCGAGGTAAGTCCCTGAGTAGCCGCGCAGAAAGGGAGGCATGCAGCTCTTTCCATGAGGTCTTAGTCGCTGTTCTGCTTTATTATTATTATTTTTTTATTTTTTATTGTTTTTTTAAGACTTATTGATTGATTGATTGATTGATTGCTATGTTGGGTCTTCGTTTCTGTGCTAGGGCTCTCTCCAATTGTGGTAAGTAGGGGCCACTCTTCATCGCGGTGCATAGGCCTCTCATTATCGCGGCCTCTCATGTTGCGGAGCACAGGCTCCAGCGGCGCAGGCTCAGTAGTTGTGGCTCACGGGCCCAGTTGCTCCACGGCCTGTGGGATCCTCCCAGACCAGGGCTCGAACCCGTGTACCCTGCATTGGCAGACAGATTCTCAACCACTGCGCCACCAGGGAAGCCCCTGTTCTGCTTTATTTTAAAGGAAGTACCCTTTTCAGGACTCCTAGGCCCCTTGGGTGTGCATCATTTTCCCTCCAAAATCAGTGAGTACCTCCAGACCCCTGTGGGCCTGCTGAGCAACATCGAGGCCCAAAGGTCGGGCCTTCGGAGGCCCTCTGTGTATGCCGAGTGATGGGCAACACACTGCTCGTTCCTTAAGGAGAGCTACATTTCCAGAGCACTGGAACAGCCTCAGGACCACATTTCTAACCAGTGCGACGTGCCATGGAACTGTTCGTCATGGTCCCCGTCTGAGCTGCCATGAGAAATCACTCTGCTTAGGATTCTTCGAGGACCTCGTACCTGAAGTCTCTCTGCTCGAGGAGAAAGTCAGCATCCTACCATGCTGTGTCGCTAACGGGACACTCAGCATGAGCAGTTGTCTCGAGGTAAGGCCCTGAATTGCCATGCAGACGCGGAGGCGTGCAGCATTTTCCATGAGGCCGTAGCCGCTGCTCTGCATTGTTTTAACCTCAGTACGCTCTGCAGGACATCTACGAACCCGGCGTGGGCACCCTATTCCCTGCAAGAACACTGAGTACCCTCAGGCCCCCATGGGCCTGCTAAGCCACATCCAGGCCCGTAGCCCTTTGGAACCACTCTGTGTATGCCGAGTGTAGGGCAACAGTCTGCATTCTTTCTTGGGACAGCTTGAATATCTCAACACTCCCACAGGTCGTCAAACACCTTTCTAGCAGGTCCAACATACCGTGCAAGTGTGACTCATGGCCCTAGTCTGAGCGGCACTGAGAATAACCCTCGGCTTCGCATTCGATCAGGGACCCCCTGCCTGAAGTCACCCTGCCTCCAGGAGAATGTCAGCTTGCGTTCCGACTGCAACTAAAGCCCAGTTCCTCGTGTAACACTGCAGGCTTTTGAAGAGCCACGGGCCCGGAGGCTTAGCTGGGGCGTTCCTTGGTTGAGGCAGTTTGCTGTTTGCAGAACACCCTGCTTCGACGAGTTGATTCAAGGAAGGAACCACTGGGTAACCTGTGTCTCTTTGGACTTGTTAGAAAGCACAGGGATGCATGCTGCGTGTGCCCTTGGAAATGGGGGTCTGATGGAACTAGCCTTGCTTTCCCATTTGGAAAGCTCCATTCATGCTGCCTTGAAGCTACTTGAAATTGACTGCTGTTGACAGGCCACTAGCCACTGTAGGCATGGCTCTGGGAAGAAAATGAGTTTTCTCCAGGTTAGCCGGGTGCTTCGATGGCCGGGGTGGAGCTCATCCTGCCACGCTCTAGAGCTAAAGGGAAAGTCAACGTGAGTACTGGCCTCGAGGTAAGTCCCTGAGTAGCCGCGCAGAAAGGGAGGCATGCAGCTCTTTCCATGAGGTCTTAGTCGCTGTTCTGCTTTATTATTATTATTTTTTTATTTTTTATTGTTTTTTTAGGACTTATTGATTGATTGATTGATTGCTATGTTGGGTCTTCTTTTCTGTGCTAGGGCTCTCTCCAATTGCGGTAAGTAGGGGCCACTCTTCATCGCGCTGCATAGGCCTCTCATTATCGTGGCCTCTCTTGTTGCGGAGCACAGGCTCCAGCGGTGCAGGCTCAGTAGTTGTGGCTCACGGGCCCAGTTGCTCCACGGCCTGTGGGATCCTCCCAGACCAGGGCTCGAACCCGTGTACCCTGCGTTGGCAGACAGATTCTCAACCACTGCGCCACCAGGGAAGCCCCTGTTCTGCTTTATTTTAAAGGAAGTACCCTTTTCAGGACTCCTAGGCCCCTTGGGTGTGCATCATTTTCCCTCCAAGATCAGTGAGTACCTCCAGACCCCTGTGGGCCTGCTGAGCAACATCGAGGCCCAAAGGTCGGGCCTTCGGAGGCCCTCTGTGTATGCCGAGTGATGGGCAACACACTGCTCGTTCCTTAAGGAGAGCTACATTTCCAGAGCACTGGAACAGCCTCAGGACCACATTTCTAACCAGTGCGACGTGCCATGGAACTGTTCGTCATGGCCCCCGTCTGAGCTGCCATGAGAAAACACTCTGCTTAGGATTCTTCGAGAACCTCGTACCTGAAGTCTCTCTGCTCGAGGAGAAAGTCAGCATCCTACCATGCTGTGTCGCTAACGGGACACTCAGCGTGAGCAGTTGTCTCGAGGTAAGGCCCTGAACTGCCATGCAGAAGCGGAGGCGTGCAGCATTTTCCATGAGGCCGTAGCCGCTGCTCTGCATTGTTTTAACCTCAGTACGCTCTGCAGGATATCTACGAACCCCGCGTGGGCACCCTATTCCCTGCAAGAACACTGAGTACCCTCAGGCCCCCATGGGCCTGCTAAGCCACATCCAGGCCCGTAGTCCTTTGGAACCACTCTGTGTATGCCGAGTGTAGGGCAACAGTTTGCATTCTTTCTTGGGACAGCTTGAATACCTCAACACTCCCACAGGTCGTCAAACACCTTTCTAGCAGGTCCAACATACCGTGCAAGTGTGACTCATTGCCCTAGTCTGAGCTGCACTGAGAATAACCCTCGGCTTCGCATTCGATCTGGGACCCCCTGCCTGAAGTCACCCTGCCTCCAGGAGAATGTCAGCTTGCGTTCCGACTGCAACTAAAGCCCAGTTCCTCGTGTAACACTGCAGGCTTTTGAAGAGCCACGGGCCCGGAGGCTTAGCTGGGGCGTTCCTTGGTTGAGGCAGTTTGCTGTTTGCAGAACACTCTGCTTCGACGAGTTGATTCAAGGAAGGAACCACTGGGTAACCTGTGTCTCTTTGGACTTGTTAGAAAGCACAGGGATGTATGCTGCGTATGCCCGTGGAAATGGGGGCCTGATGGAACTAGCCTTGCTTTCCCATTTGGAAAGCTCCATTCATGCTGCCTTGAAGCTACTTGAAATTGACTGCTGTTGACAGGCCACTAGCCACTGTAGGCATGGCTCTGGGAAGAAAATGAGTTTTCTCCAGGTTAGCCGGGTGCTTCGATGGCCGGGGTGGAGCTCATCCTGCCACGCTCTAGAGCTAAAGGGAAAGTCAACGTGAGTACTGGCCTCGAGGTAAGTCCCTGAGTAGCCGCGCAGAAAGGGAGGCATGCAGCTCTTTCCATGAGGTCTTAGTCGCTGTTCTGCTTTATTATTATTTTTTTTAATTTTTTATTGTTTTTTTAGGCCTTATTGATTGATTGATTGATTGCTATGTTGGGTCTTCGTTTCTGTGCTAGGGCTCTCTCCAATTGCGGTAAGTAGGGGCCACTCTTCATCGTGCTGCATAGGCCTCTCATTATCGCGGCCTCTCTTGTTGCGGAGCACAGGCTCCAGCGGCGCAGGCTCAGTAGTTGTGGCTCTCGGGCCCAGTTGCTCCACGGCTTGTGGGATCCTCCCAGACCAGGGCTTGAACCCGTGTACCCTGCGTTGGCAGACAGATTCTCAACCACTGCGCCACCAGGGAAGCCCCTGTTCTGCTTTATTTTAAAGGAAGTACCCTTTTCAGGACTCCTAGGCCCCTTGGGTGTGCATCATTTTCCCTCCCAGATCAGTGAGTACCTCCAGACCCCTGTGGGCCTGCTGAGCAACATCGAGGCCCAAAGGTCAGGCCTTCGGAGGCCCTCTGTGTATGCCGAGTGATGGGCAACACACTGCTCGTTCCTTAAGGAGAGCTACATTTCCAGAGCATTGGAACAGCCTCAGGACCACATTTCTAACCAGTGCGACGTGCCATGGAACTGTTCGTCATGGCCCCCGTCTGAGCTGCCATGAGAAAACACTCTGCTTAGGATTCTTCGAGAACCTCGTACCTGAAGTCTCTCTGCTCGAGGAGAAAGTCAGCATCCTACCATGCTGTGTCGCTAACGGGACACTCAGCGTGAGCAGTTGTCTCGAGGTAAGGCCCTGAATTGCCATGCAGAAGCGGAGGCGTGCAGCATTTTCCATGAGGCCGTAGCCGCTGCTCTGCATTGTTTTAACCTCAGTACGCTTTGCAGGACATCTAGGAACCCCGCGTGGGCACCGTATACCCTGCAAGAACACTGAGTACCCTCAGGCCCCCATGGGCCTGCTAAGCCACATCCAGGCCCGTAGTCCTTTGGAACCACTCTGTGTATGCCGAGTGTAGGGCAACAGTCTGCATTCTTTCTTGGGACAGCTTGAATACCTCAACACTCCCACAGGTCGTCAAACACCTTTCTAGCAGGTCCAACATACCGTGCAAGTGTGACTCATTGCCCTAGTCTGAGCTGCACTGAGAATAACCCTCGGCTTCGCATTCGATCTGGGACCCCCTGCCTGAAGTCACCCTGCCTCCAGGAGAATGTCAGCTTGCGTTCCGACTGCAACTAAAGCCCAGTTCCTCGTGTAACACTGCAGGCTTTTGAAGAGCCACGGGCCCGGAGGCTTAGCTGGGGCGTTCCTTGGTTGAGGCAGTTTGCTGTTTGCAGAACACCCTGCTTCGACGAGTTGATTCAAGGAAGGAACCACTGGGTAACCTGTGTCTCTTTGGACTTGTTAGAAAGCACAGGGATGCATGCTGCGTGTGCCCGTGGAAATGGGGGCCTGATGGAACTAGCCTTGCTTTCCCATTTGGAAAGCTCCATTCATGCTGCCTTGAAGCTACTTGAAATTGACTGCTGTTGACAGGCCACTAGCCACTGTAGGCATGGCTCTGGGAAGAAAATGAGTTTTCTCCAGGTTAGCCGGGTGCTTCGATGGCCGGGGTGGAGCTCATCCTGCCACGCTCTAGAGCTAAAGGGAAAGTCAACGTGAGTACTGGCCTGGAGGTAAGTCCCTGAGTAGCCGCGCAGAAAGGGAGGCATGCAGCTCTTTCCATGAGGTCTTAGTCGCTGTTCTGCTTTATTATTTTTTTTTTTTATTTTTTATTGTTTTTTTAGGCCTTATTGATTGATTGATTGATTGCTATGTTGGGTCTTCGTTTCTGTGCTAGGGCTCTCTCCAATTGCGGTAAGTAGGGGCCACTCTTCATCGCGCTGCATAGGCCTCTCATTATCGCGGCCTCTCTTATTGCGGAGCACAGGCTCCAGCGGCGCAGGCTCAGTAGTTGTGGCTCACGGGCCCAGTTGCTCCACGGCTTGTGGGATCCTCCCAGACCAGGGCTTGAACCCGTGTACCCTGCGTTGGCAGACAGATTCTCAACCACTGCGCCACCAGGGAAGCCCCTGTTCTGCTTTATTTTAAAGGAAGTACCCTTTTCAGGACTCCTAGGCCCCTTGCGTGTGCATCATTTTCCCTCCAAGATCAGTGAGTACCTCCAGACCCCTGTGGGCCTGCTGAGCAACATCGAGGCCCAAAGGTCGGGCCTTCGGAGGCCCTCTGTGTATGCCGAGTGATGGGCAACACACTGCTCGTTCCTTAAGGAGAGCTACATTTCCAGAGCACTGGAACAGCCTCAGGACCACATTTCTAACCAGTGCGACGTGCCATGGAACTGTTCGTCATGGTCCCCGTCTGAGCTGCCATGAGAAATCACTCTGCTTAGGATTCTTCGAGGACCTCGTACCTGAAGTCTCTCTGCTCGAGGAGAAAGTCAGCTTCCTACCATGCTGTGTCGCTCACGGGACACTCAGCATGAGCAGTTGTCTCGAGGTAAGGCCCTGAATTGCCATGCAGAAGCGGAGGCGTGCAGCAGTTTCCAGGAGGACGTAGCCACTGCTCTGCATTGTTTTAACCTCAGTATGCTTTGCAGGACATCTAGGAACCCCGCGTGGGCACCCTATTCCCTGCAAGAACACTGAGTACCCTCAGGCCCCCATGGGCCTGCTAAGCCACATCCAGGCCCGTAGCCCTTTGGAACCACTCTGTGTATGCCGAGTGTAGGGCAACAGTCTGCATTCTTTCTTGGGACAGCTTGAATATCTCAACACTCCCACAGGTCGTCAAACACCTTTCTAGCAGGTCCAACATACCGTGCAAGTGTGACTCATGGCCCTAGTCTGAGCTGCACTGAGAATAACCCTCGGCTTCGCATTCGATCAGGGACCCCCTGCCTGAAGTCACCCTGCCTCCAGGAGAATGTCAGCTTGCGTTCCGACTGCAACTAAAGCCCAGTTCCTCGTGTAACACTGCAGGCTTTTGAAGAGCCACGGGCCCGGAGGCTTAGCTGGGGCGTTCCTTGGTTGAGGCAGTTTGCTGTTTGCAGAACACCCTGCTTCGATGAGTTGATTCAAGGAAGGAACCACTGGGTAACCTGTGTCTCTTTGGACTTGTTAGAAAGCACAGGGATGCATGCTGCGTGTGCCCTTGGAAATGGGGGTCTGATGGAACTAGCCTTGCTTTCCCATTTGGAAAGCTCCATTCATGCTGCCTTGAAGCTACTTGAAATTGACTGCTGTTGACAGGCCACTAGCCACTGTAGGCATGGCTCTGGGAAGAAAATGAGTTTTCTCCAGGTTAGCCGGGTGCTTCGATGGCCGGGGTGGAGCTCATCCTGCCACGCTCTAGAGCTAAAGGGAAAGTCAACGTGAGTACTGGCCTCGAGGTAAGTCCCTGAGTAGCCGCGCAGAAAGGGAGGCATGCAGCTCTTTCCATGAGGTCTTAGTCGCTGTTCTGCTTTATTATTATTATTTTTTTATTTTTTATTGTTTTTTTAGGACTTATTGATTGATTGATTGATTGCTATGTTGGGTCTTCGTTTCTGTGCTAGGGCTCTCTCCAATTGCGGTAAGTAGGGGCCACTCTTCATCGCGCTGCATAGGCCTCTCATTATCGCGGCCTCTCTTGTTGCGGAGCACAGGCTCCAGCGGTGCAGGCTCAGTAGTTGTGGCTCACGGGCCCAGTTGCTCCACGGCCTGTGGGATCCTCCCAGACCAGGGCTCGAACCCGTGTACCCTGCATTGGCAGACAGATTCTCAACCACTGCGCCACCAGGGAAGCCCCTGTTCTGCTTTATTTTAAAGGAAGTACCCTTTTCAGGACTCCTAGGCCCCTTGGGTGTGCATCATTTTCCCTCCAAGATCAGTGAGTACCTCCAGACCCCTGTGGGCCTGCTGAGCAACATCGAGGCCCAAAGGTCGGGCCTTCGGAGGCCCTCTGTGTATGCCGAGTGATGGGCAACACACTGCTCGTTCCTTAAGGAGAGCTACATTTCCAGAGCACTGGAACAGCCTCAGGACCACATATGTAGCCAGTGCGACGTGCCATGGAAGTGTTCGTCATGGCCCCCGTCTGAGCTGCCAAGAGAAAACACTCCGCTTAGGGGTTTTCGAGGACCTTGTACCTCAAGTCACTCTGCTCGAGGAGAAAGTCAGCATCCTACCATGCTGTGTCACTAAAGGGACATGCAGCGAGAGTACGTGCCTCAAGGTAAGGCCCTGAATTGCCATACAGGAGCGGAGGCGTGCAGCATTTTCCATGAGGCCGTAGCCGCTGCTCTGCATTGTTTTAACGTCAGTACGCTTTGCAGGACATCTAGGAACCCCGCGTGGTCACCCTATTCCCTGCAAGAACACTGAGTACCCTCAGGCCCCCATGGGCCTGCTAAGCCACATCCAGGCCAGTAGCCCTTCGGAGCCACTCTGTGTATGCCGAGTGTAGGGCAACAGACTGCACTCTTTCTTGGGACAGCTTGATTTCCTCATCACTCCCACAGGTCGACGAACACCTTTCTAGCAGGTCCAACATACCGTGAAAGTGTGACTCATTGCCCTAGTCTGAGCTGCACTGAGAACAACCCTCGGCTTCGCATTCGATCTGGGACCCCCTGCCTGAAGTCACCCTGCCTCCAGGAGAATGTCAGCTTGCGTTCCGACTGCAACTAAAGCCCAGTTCCTCGTGTAACACTGCAGGCTTTTGAAGAGCCACGGGCCCGGAGGCTTAGCTGGGGCGTTCCTTGGTTGAGGCAGTTTGCTGTTTGCAGAACACCCTGCTTCGACGAGTTGATTCAAGGAAGGAACCACTGGGTAACCTGTGTCTCTTTGGACTTGTTAGAAAGCACAGGGATGCATGCTGCGTGTGCCCGTGGAAATGGGGGCCTGATGGAACTAGCCTTGCTTTCCCATTTGGAAAGCTCCATTCATGCTGCCTTGAAGCTACTTGAAATTGACTGCTGTTGACAGGCCACTAGCCACTGTAGGCATGGCTCTGGGAAGAAAATGAGTTTTCTCCAGGTTAGCCGGGTGCTTCGATGGCCGGGGTGGAGCTCATCCTGCCACGCTCTAGAGCTAAAGGGAAAGTCAACGTGAGTACTGGCCTCGAGGTAAGTCCCTGAGTAGCCGCGCAGAAAGGGAGGCATGCAGCTCTTTCCATGAGGTCTTAGTCGCTGTTCTGCTTTATTATTATTATTTTTTTATTTTTTATTGTTTTTTTAAGACTTATTGATTGATTGATTGATTGATTGCTATGTTGGGTCTTCGTTTCTGTGCTAGGGCTCTCTCCAATTGTGGTAAGTAGGGGCCACTCTTCATCGCGGTGCATAGGCCTCTCATTATCGCGGCCTCTCATGTTGCGGAGCACAGGCTCCAGCGGCGCAGGCTCAGTAGTTGTGGCTCACGGGCCCAGTTGCTCCACGGCCTGTGGGATCCTCCCAGACCAGGGCTCGAACCCGTGTACCCTGCATTGGCAGACAGATTCTCAACCACTGCGCCACCAGGGAAGCCCCTGTTCTGCTTTATTTTAAAGGAAGTACCCTTTTCAGGACTCCTAGGCCCCTTGGGTGTGCATCATTTTCCCTCCAAAATCAGTGAGTACCTCCAGACCCCTGTGGGCCTGCTGAGCAACATCGAGGCCCAAAGGTCGGGCCTTCGGAGGCCCTCTGTGTATGCCGAGTGATGGGCAACACACTGCTCGTTCCTTAAGGAGAGCTACATTTCCAGAGCACTGGAACAGCCTCAGGACCACATTTCTAACCAGTGCGACGTGCCATGGAACTGTTCGTCATGGTCCCCGTCTGAGCTGCCATGAGAAATCACTCTGCTTAGGATTCTTCGAGGACCTCGTACCTGAAGTCTCTCTGCTCGAGGAGAAAGTCAGCATCCTACCATGCTGTGTCGCTAACGGGACACTCAGCATGAGCAGTTGTCTCGAGGTAAGGCCCTGAATTGCCATGCAGACGCGGAGGCGTGCAGCATTTTCCATGAGGCCGTAGCCGCTGCTCTGCATTGTTTTAACCTCAGTACGCTCTGCAGGACATCTACGAACCCGGCGTGGGCACCCTATTCCCTGCAAGAACACTGAGTACCCTCAGGCCCCCATGGGCCTGCTAAGCCACATCCAGGCCCGTAGCCCTTTGGAACCACTCTGTGTATGCCGAGTGTAGGGCAACAGTCTGCATTCTTTCTTGGGACAGCTTGAATATCTCAACACTCCCACAGGTCGTCAAACACCTTTCTAGCAGGTCCAACATACCGTGCAAGTGTGACTCATGGCCCTAGTCTGAGCGGCACTGAGAATAACCCTCGGCTTCGCATTCGATCAGGGACCCCCTGCCTGAAGTCACCCTGCCTCCAGGAGAATGTCAGCTTGCGTTCCGACTGCAACTAAAGCCCAGTTCCTCGTGTAACACTGCAGGCTTTTGAAGAGCCACGGGCCCGGAGGCTTAGCTGGGGCGTTCCTTGGTTGAGGCAGTTTGCTGTTTGCAGAACACCCTGCTTCGACGAGTTGATTCAAGGAAGGAACCACTGGGTAACCTGTGTCTCTTTGGACTTGTTAGAAAGCACAGGGATGCATGCTGCGTGTGCCCTTGGAAATGGGGGTCTGATGGAACTAGCCTTGCTTTCCCATTTGGAAAGCTCCATTCATGCTGCCTTGAAGCTACTTGAAATTGACTGCTGTTGACAGGCCACTAGCCACTGTAGGCATGGCTCTGGGAAGAAAATGAGTTTTCTCCAGGTTAGCCGGGTGCTTCGATGGCCGGGGTGGAGCTCATCCTGCCACGCTCTAGAGCTAAAGGGAAAGTCAACGTGAGTACTGGCCTCGAGGTAAGTCCCTGAGTAGCCGCGCAGAAAGGGAGGCATGCAGCTCTTTCCATGAGGTCTTAGTCGCTGTTCTGCTTTATTATTATTATTTTTTTATTTTTTATTGTTTTTTTAGGACTTATTGATTGATTGATTGATTGCTATGTTGGGTCTTCGTTTCTGTGCTAGGGCTCTCTCCAATTGCGGTAAGTAGGGGCCACTCTTCATCGCGCTGCATAGGCCTCTCATTATCGCGGCCTCTCTTGTTGCGGAGCACAGGCTCCAGCGGTGCAGGCTCAGTAGTTGTGGCTCACGGGCCCAGTTGCTCCACGGCCTGTGGGATCCTCCCAGACCAGGGCTCGAACCCGTGTACCCTGCGTTGGCAGACAGATTCTCAACCACTGCGCCACCAGGGAAGCCCCTGTTCTGCTTTATTTTAAAGGAAGTACCCTTTTCAGGACTCCTAGGCCCCTTGGGTGTGCATCATTTTCCCTCCAAGATCAGTGAGTACCTCCAGACCCCTGTGGGCCTGCTGAGCAACATCGAGGCCCAAAGGTCGGGCCTTCGGAGGCCCTCTGTGTATGCCGAGTGATGGGCAACACACTGCTCGTTCCTTAAGGAGAGCTACATTTCCAGAGCACTGGAACAGCCTCAGGACCACATTTCTAACCAGTGCGACGTGCCATGGAACTGTTCGTCATGGCCCCCGTCTGAGCTGCCATGAGAAAACACTCTGCTTAGGATTCTTCGAGAACCTCGTACCTGAAGTCTCTCTGCTCGAGGAGAAAGTCAGCATCCTACCATGCTGTGTCGCTAACGGGACACTCAGCGTGAGCAGTTGTCTCGAGGTAAGGCCCTGAACTGCCATGCAGAAGCGGAGGCGTGCAGCATTTTCCATGAGGCCGTAGCCGCTGCTCTGCATTGTTTTAACCTCAGTACGCTCTGCAGGATATCTACGAACCCCGCGTGGGCACCCTATTCCCTGCAAGAACACTGAGTACCCTCAGGCCCCCATGGGCCTGCTAAGCCACATCCAGGCCCGTAGTCCTTTGGAACCACTCTGTGTATGCCGAGTGTAGGGCAACAGTTTGCATTCTTTCTTGGGACAGCTTGAATACCTCAACACTCCCACAGGTCGTCAAACACCTTTCTAGCAGGTCCAACATACCGTGCAAGTGTGACTCATTGCCCTAGTCTGAGCTGCACTGAGAATAACCCTCGGCTTCGCATTCGATCTGGGACCCCCTGCCTGAAGTCACCCTGCCTCCAGGAGAATGTCAGCTTGCGTTCCGACTGCAACTAAAGCCCAGTTCCTCGTGTAACACTGCAGGCTTTTGAAGAGCCACGGGCCCGGAGGCTTAGCTGGGGCGTTCCTTGGTTGAGGCAGTTTGCTGTTTGCAGAACACCGTGCTTCGACGAGTTGATTCAAGGAAGGAACCACTGGGTAACCTGTGTCTCTTTGGACTTGTTAGAAAGCACAGGGATGTATGCTGCGTATGCCCGTGGAAATGGGGGCCTGATGGAACTAGCCTTGCTTTCCCATTTGGAAAGCTCCATTCATGCTGCCTTGAAGCTACTTGAAATTGACTGCTGTTGACAGGCCACTAGCCACTGTAGGCATGGCTCTGGGAAGAAAATGAGTTTTCTCCAGGTTAGCCGGGTGCTTCGATGGCCGGGGTGGAGCTCATCCTGCCACGCTCTAGAGCTAAAGGGAAAGTCAACGTGAGTACTGGCCTCGAGGTAAGTCCCTGAGTAGCCGCGCAGAAAGGGAGGCATGCAGCTCTTTCCATGAGGTCTTAGTCGCTGTTCTGCTTTATTATTATTTTTTTTAATTTTTTATTGTTTTTTTAGGCCTTATTGATTGATTGATTGATTGCTATGTTGGGTCTTCGTTTCTGTGCTAGGGCTCTCTCCAATTGCGGTAAGTAGGGGCCACTCTTCATCGTGCTGCATAGGCCTCTCATTATCGCGGCCTCTCTTGTTGCGGAGCACAGGCTCCAGCGGCGCAGGCTCAGTAGTTGTGGCTCTCGGGCCCAGTTGCTCCACGGCTTGTGGGATCCTCCCAGACCAGGGCTTGAACCCGTGTACCCTGCGTTGGCAGACAGATTCTCAACCACTGCGCCACCAGGGAAGCCCCTGTTCTGCTTTATTTTAAAGGAAGTACCCTTTTCAGGACTCCTAGGCCCCTTGGGTGTGCATCATTTTCCCTCCCAGATCAGTGAGTACCTCCAGACCCCTGTGGGCCTGCTGAGCAACATCGAGGCCCAAAGGTCAGGCCTTCGGAGGCCCTCTGTGTATGCCGAGTGATGGGCAACACACTGCTCGTTCCTTAAGGAGAGCTACATTTCCAGAGCATTGGAACAGCCTCAGGACCACATTTCTAACCAGTGCGACGTGCCATGGAACTGTTCGTCATGGCCCCCGTCTGAGCTGCCATGAGAAAACACTCTGCTTAGGATTCTTCGAGAACCTCGTACCTGAAGTCTCTCTGCTCGAGGAGAAAGTCAGCATCCTACCATGCTGTGTCGCTAACGGGACACTCAGCGTGAGCAGTTGTCTCGAGGTAAGGCCCTGAATTGCCATGCAGAAGCGGAGGCGTGCAGCATTTTCCATGAGGCCGTAGCCGCTGCTCTGCATTGTTTTAACCTCAGTACGCTTTGCAGGACATCTAGGAACCCCGCGTGGGCACCGTATACCCTGCAAGAACACTGAGTACCCTCAGGCCCCCATGGGCCTGCTAAGCCACATCCAGGCCCGTAGTCCTTTGGAACCACTCTGTGTATGCCGAGTGTAGGGCAACAGTCTGCATTCTTTCTTGGGACAGCTTGAATACCTCAACACTCCCACAGGTCGTCAAACACCTTTCTAGCAGGTCCAACATACCGTGCAAGTGTGACTCATTGCCCTAGTCTGAGCTGCACTGAGAATAACCCTCGGCTTCGCATTCGATCTGGGACCCCCTGCCTGAAGTCACCCTGCCTCCAGGAGAATGTCAGCTTGCGTTCCGACTGCAAATAAAGCCCAGTTCCTCGTGTAACACTGCAGGCTTTTGAAGAGCCACGGGCCCGGAGGCTTAGCTGGGGCGTTCCTTGGTTGAGGCAGTTTGCTGTTTGCAGAACACCCTGCTTCGACGAGTTGATTCAAGGAAGGAACCACTGGGTAACCTGTGTCTCTTTGGACTTGTTAGAAAGCACAGGGATGTATGCTGCGTATGCCCGTGGAAATGGGGGCCTGATGGAACTAGCCTTGCTTTCCCATTTGGAAAGCTCCATTCATGCTGCCTTGAAGCTACTTGAAATTGACTGCTGTTGACAGGCCACTAGCCACTGTAGGCATGGCTCTGGGAAGAAAATGAGTTTTCTCCAGGTTAGCCGGGTGCTTCGATGGCCGGGGTGGAGCTCATCCTGCCACGCTCTAGAGCTAAAGGGAAAGTCAACGTGAGTACTGGCCTCGAGGTAAGTCCCTGAGTAGCCGCGCAGAAAGGGAGGCATGCAGCTCTTTCCATGAGGTCTTAGTCGCTGTTCTGCTTTATTATTATTTTTTTTTATTTTGTATTGTTTTTTTAGGCCTTATTGATTGATTGATTGATTGCTATGTTGGGTCTTTGTTTCTGTGCTAGGGCTCTCTCCAATTGCGGTAAGTAGGGGCCACTCTTCATCGCGCTGCATAGGCCTCTCATTATCGCGGCCTCTCTTATTGCGGAGCAAAGGCTCCAGTGGCGCAGGCTCAGTAGTTGTGGCTCACGGGCCCAGTTGCTCCACGGCTTGTGGGATCCTCCCAGACCAGGGCTTGAACCCGTGTACCCTGCGTTGGCAGACAGATTCTCAACCACTGCGCCACCAGGGAAGCCCCTGTTCTGCTTTATTTTAAAGGAAGTACCCTTTTCAGGACTCCTAGGCCCCTTGGGTGTGCATCATTTTCCCTCCAAGATCAGTGAGTACCTCCAGACCCCTGTGGGCCTGCTGAGCAACATCGAGGCCCAAAGGTCGGGCCTTCGGAGGCCCTCTGTGTATGCCGAGTGATGGGCAACACACTGCTCGTTCCTTAAGGAGAGCTACATTTCCAGAGCACTGGAACAGCCTCAGGACCACATATGTAGCCAGTGCGACGTGCCATGGAAGTGTTCGTCATGGCCCCCGTCTGAGCTGCCAAGAGAAAACACTCCGCTTAGGGGTTTTCGAGGACCTTGTACCTCAAGTCACTCTGCTCGAGGAGAAAGTCAGCATCCTACCATGCTGTGTCACTAAAGGGACATGCAGCGAGAGTACGTGCCTCAAGGTAAGGCCCTGAATTGCCATACAGGAGCGGAGGCGTGCAGCATTTTCCATGAGGCCGTAGCCGCTGCTCTGCATTGTTTTAACGTCAGTACGCTTTGCAGGACATCTAGGAACCCCGCGTGGTCACCCTATTCCCTGCAAGAACACTGAGTACCCTCAGGCCCCCATGGGCCTGCTAAGCCACATCCAGGCCAGTAGCCCTTCGGAGCCACTCTGTGTATGCCGAGTGTAGGGCAACAGACTGCACTCTTTCTTGGGACAGCTTGATTTCCTCATCACTCCCACAGGTCGACGAACACCTTTCTAGCAGGTCCAACATACCGTGAAAGTGTGACTCATTGCCCTAGTCTGAGCTGCACTGAGAACAACCCTCGGCTTCGCATTCGATCTGGGACCCCCTGCCTGAAGTCACCCTGCCTCCAGGAGAATGTCAGCTTGCGTTCCGACTGCAACTAAAGCCCAGTTCCTCGTGTAACACTGCAGGCTTTTGAAGAGCCACGGGCCCGGAGGCTTAGCTGGGGCGTTCCTTGGTTGAGGCAGTTTGCTGTTTGCAGAACACCGTGCTTCGACGAGTTGATTCAAGGAAGGAACCACTGGGTAACCTGTGTCTCTTTGGACTTGTTAGAAAGCACAGGGATGCATGCTGCGTATGCCCGTGGAAATGGGGGCCTGATGGAACTAGCCTTGCTTTCCCATTTGGAAAGCTCCATTCATGCTGCCTTGAAGCTACTTGAAATTGACTGCTGTTGACAGGCCACTAGCCACTGTAGGCATGGCTCTGGGAAGAAAATGAGTTTTCTCCAGGTTAGCCGGGTGCTTCGATGGCCGGGGTGGAGCTCATCCTGCCACGCTCTAGAGCTAAAGGGAAAGTCAACGTGAGTACTGGCCTCGAGGTAAGTCCCTGAGTAGCCGCGCAGAAAGGGAGGCATGCAGCTCTTTCCATGAGGTCTTAGTCGCTGTTCTGCTTTATTATTATTATTTTTTTTTATTTTTTATTGTTTTTTTAAGACTTATTGATTGATTGATTGATTGCTATGTTGGGTCTTCGTTTCTGTGCTAGGGCTCTCTCCAATTGTGGTAAGTAGGGGCCACTCTTCATCGCGGTGCATAGGCCTCTCATTATCGCGGCCTCTCATGTTGCGGAGCACAGGCTCCAGCGGCGCAGGCTCAGTAGTTGTGGCTCACGGGCCCAGTTGCTCCACGGCCTGTGGGATCCTCCCAGACCAGGGCTCGAACCCGTGTACCCTGCATTGGCAGACAGATTCTCAACCACTGCGCCACCAGGGAAGCCCCTGTTCTGCTTTATTTTAAAGGAAGTACCCTTTTCAGGACTCCTAGGCCCCTTGGGTGTGCATCATTTTCCCTCCAAAATCAGTGAGTACCTCCAGACCCCTGTGGGCCTGCTGAGCAACATCGAGGCCCAAAGGTCGGGCCTTCGGAGGCCCTCTGTGTATGCCGAGTGATGGGCAACACACTGCTCGTTCCTTAAGGAGAGCTACATTTCCAGAGCACTGGAACAGCCTCAGGACCACATTTCTAACCAGTGCGACGTGCCATGGAACTGTTCGTCATGGTCCCCGTCTGAGCTGCCATGAGAAATCACTCTGCTTAGGATTCTTCGAGGACCTCGTACCTGAAGTCTCTCTGCTCGAGGAGAAAGTCAGCATCCTACCATGCTGTGTCGCTAACGGGACACTCAGCATGAGCAGTTGTCTCGAGGTAAGGCCCTGAATTGCCATGCAGACGCGGAGGCGTGCAGCATTTTTCATGAGGCCGTAGCGGCTGCTCTGCATTGTTTTAACCTCAGTACGCTCTGCAGGACATCTACGAACCCGGCGTGGGCACCCTATTCCCTGCAAGAACACTGAGTACCCTCAGGCCCCCATGGGCCTGCTAAGCCACATCCAGGCCCGTAGCCCTTTGGAACCACTCTGTGTATGCCGAGTGTAGGGCAACAGTCTGCATTCTTTCTTGGGACAGCTTGAATATCTCAACACTCCCACAGGTCGTCAAACACCTTTCTAGCAGGTCCAACATACCGTGCAAGTGTGACTCATGGCCCTAGTCTGAGCTGCACTGAGAATAACCCTCGGCTTCGCATTCCATCAGGGACCCCCTGCCTGAAGTCACCCTGCCTCCAGGAGAATGTCAGCTTGCGTTCCGACTGCAACTAAAGCCCAGTTCCTCGTGTAACACTGCAGGCTTTTGAAGAGCCACGGGCCCGGAGGCTTAGCTGGGGCGTTCCTTGGTTGAGGCAGTTTGCTGTTTGCAGAACACCCTGCTTCGACGAGTTGATTCAAGGAAGGAACCACTGGGTAACCTGTGTCTCTTTGGACTTGTTAGAAAGCACAGGGATGCATGCTGCGTGTGCCCTTGGAAATGGGGGTCTGATGGAACTAGCCTTGCTTTCCCATTTGGAAATCTCCATTCATGCTGCCTTGAAGCTACTTGAAATTGACTGCTGTTGACAGGCCACTAGCCACTGTAGGCATGGCTCTGGGAAGAAAATGAGTTTTCCCCAGGTTAGCCGGGTGCTTCGATGGCCGGGGTGGAGCTCATCCTGCCACGCTCTAGAGCTAAAGGGAAAGTCAACGTGAGTACTGGCCTCGAGGTAAGTCCCTGAGTAGCCGCGCAGAAAGGGAGGCATGCAGCTCTTTCCATGAGGTCTTAGTCGCTGTTCTGCTTTATTATTATTATTTTTTTTTATTTTTTATTGTTTTTTTAAGACTTATTGATTGATTGATTGATTGCTATGTTGGGTCTTCGTTTCTGTGCTAGGGCTCTCTCCAATTGTGGTAAGTAGGGGCCACTCTTCATCGCGGTGCATAGGCCTCTCATTATCGCGGCCTCTCATGTTGCGGAGCACAGGCTCCAGCGGCGCAGGCTCAGTAGTTGTGGCTCACGGGCCCAGTTGCTCCACGGCCTGTGGGATCCTCCCAGACCAGGGCTCGAACCCGTGTACCCTGCATTGGCAGACAGATTCTCAACCACTGCGCCACCAGGGAAGCCCCTGTTCTGCTTTATTTTAAAGGAAGTACCCTTTTCAGGACTCCTAGGCCCCTTGGGTGTGCATCATTTTCCCTCCAAAATCAGTGAGTACCTCCAGACCCCTGTGGGCCTGCTGAGCAACATCGAGGCCCAAAGGTCGGGCCTTCGGAGGCCCTCTGTGTATGCCGAGTGATGGGCAACACACTGCTCGTTCCTTAAGGAGAGCTACATTTCCAGAGCACTGGAACAGCCTCAGGACCACATTTCTAACCAGTGCGACGTGCCATGGAACTGTTCGTCATGGTCCCCGTCTGAGCTGCCATGAGAAATCACTCTGCTTAGGATTCTTCGAGGACCTCGTACCTGAAGTCTCTCTGCTCGAGGAGAAAGTCAGCATCCTACCATGCTGTGTCGCTAACGGGACACTCAGCATGAGCAGTTGTCTCGAGGTAAGGCCCTGAATTGCCATGCAGACGCGGAGGCGTGCAGCATTTTTCATGAGGCCGTAGCGGCTGCTCTGCATTGTTTTAACCTCAGTACGCTCTGCAGGACATCTACGAACCCGGCGTGGGCACCCTATTCCCTGCAAGAACACTGAGTACCCTCAGGCCCCCATGGGCCTGCTAAGCCACATCCAGGCCCGTAGCCCTTTGGAACCACTCTGTGTATGCCGAGTGTAGGGCAACAGTCTGCATTCTTTCTTGGGACAGCTTGAATATCTCAACACTCCCACAGGTCGTCAAACACCTTTCTAGCAGGTCCAACATACCGTGCAAGTGTGACTCATGGCCCTAGTCTGAGCTGCACTGAGAATAACCCTCGGCTTCGCATTCGATCAGGGACCCCCTGCCTGAAGTCACCCTGCCTCCAGGAGAATGTCAGCTTGCGTTCCGACTGCAACTAAAGCCCAGTTCCTCGTGTAACACTGCAGGCTTTTGAAGAGCCACGGGCCCGGAGGCTTAGCTGGGGCGTTCCTTGGTTGAGGCAGTTTGCTGTTTGCAGAACACCCTGCTTCGATGAGTTGATTCAAGGAAGGAACCACTGGGTAACCTGTGTCTCTTTGGACTTGTTAGAAAGCACAGGGATGCATGCTGCGTGTGCCCTTGGAAATGGGGGTCTGATGGAAGTAGCCTTGCTTTCCCATTTGGAAAGCTCCATTCATGCTGCCTTGAAGCTACTTGAAATTGACTGCTGTTGACAGGCCACTAGCCACTGTAGGCATGGCTCTGGGAAGAAAATGAGTTTTCTCCAGGTTAGCCGGGTGCTTCGATGGCCGGGGTGGAGCTCATCCTGCCACGCTCTAGAGCTAAAGGGAAAGTCAACGTGAGTACTGGCCTCGAGGTAAGTCCCTGAGTAGCCGCGCAGAAAGGGAGGCATGCAGCTCTTTCCATGAGGTCTTAGTCGCTGTTCTGCTTTATTATTATTTTTTTTTTATTTTTTATTGTTTTTTTAGGACTTATTGATTGATTGATTGATTGCTATGTTGGGTCTTCGTTTCTGTGCTAGGGCTCTCTCCAATTGCGGTAAGTAGGGGCCACTCTTCATCGCGCTGCATAGGCCTCTCATTATCGCGGCCTCTCTTGTTGCGGAGCACAGGCTCCAGCGGTGCAGGCTCAGTAGTTGTGGCTCACGGGCCCAGTTGCTCCACGGCCTGTGGGATCCTCCCAGACCAGGGCTCGAACCCGTGTACCCTGCATTGGCAGACAGATTCTCAACCACTGCGCCACCAGGGAAGCCCCTGTTCTGCTTTATTTTAAAGGAAGTACCCTTTTCAGGACTCCTAGGCCCCTTGGGTGTGCATCATTTTCCCTCCAAGATCAGTGAGTACCTCCAGACCCCTGTGGGCCTGCTGAGCAACATCGAGGCCCAAAGGTCGGGCCTTCGGAGGCCCTCTGTGTATGCCGAGTGATGGGCAACACACTGCTCGTTCCTTAAGGAGAGCTACATTTCCAGAGCACTGGAACAGCCTCAGGACCACATATGTAGCCAGTGCGACGTGCCATGGAAGTGTTCGTCATGGCCCCCGTCTGAGCTGCCAAGAGAAAACACTCCGCTTAGGGGTTTTCGAGGACCTTGTACCTCAAGTCACTCTGCTCGAGGAGAAAGTCAGCATCCTACCATGCTGTGTCACTAAAGGGACATGCAGCGAGAGTACGTGCCTCAAGGTAAGGCCCTGAATTGCCATACAGGAGCGGAGGCGTGCAGCATTTTCCATGAGGCCGTAGCCGCTGCTCTGCATTGTTTTAACGTCAGTACGCTTTGCAGGACATCTAGGAACCCCGCGTGGTCACCCTATTCCCTGCAAGAACACTGAGTACCCTCAGGCCCCCATGGGCCTGCTAAGCCACATCCAGGCCAGTAGCCCTTCGGAGCCACTCTGTGTATGCCGAGTGTAGGGCAACAGACTGCACTCTTTCTTGGGACAGCTTGATTTCCTCATCACTCCCACAGGTCGACGAACACCTTTCTAGCAGGTCCAACATACCGTGAAAGTGTGACTCATTGCCCTAGTCTGAGCTGCACTGAGAACAACCCTCGGCTTCGCATTCGATCTGGGACCCCCTGCCTGAAGTCACCCTGCCTCCAGGAGAATGTCAGCTTGCGTTCCGACTGCAACTAAAGCCCAGTTCCTCGTGTAACACTGCAGGCTTTTGAAGAGCCACGGGCCCGGAGGCTTAGCTGGGGCGTTCCTTGGTTGAGGCAGTTTGCTGTTTGCAGAACACCCTGCTTCGACGAGTTGATTCAAGGAAGGAACCACTGGGTAACCTGTGTCTCTTTGGACTTGTTAGAAAGCACAGGGATGCATGCTGCGTGTGCCCGTGGAAATGGGGGCCTGATGGAACTAGCCTTGCTTTCCCATTTGGAAAGCTCCATTCATGCTGCCTTGAAGCTACTTGAAATTGACTGCTGTTGACAGGCCACTAGCCACTGTAGGCATGGCTCTGGGAAGAAAATGAGTTTTCTCCAGGTTAGCCGGGTGCTTCGATGGCCGGGGTGGAGCTCATCCTGCCACGCTCTAGAGCTAAAGGGAAAGTCAACGTGAGTACTGGCCTCGAGGTAAGTCCCTGAGTAGCCGCGCAGAAAGGGAGGCATGCAGCTCTTTCCATGAGGTCTTAGTCGCTGTTCTGCTTTATTATTATTATTTTTTTATTTTTTATTGTTTTTTTAAGACTTATTGATTGATTGATTGATTGATTGCTATGTTGGGTCTTCGTTTCTGTGCTAGGGCTCTCTCCAATTGTGGTAAGTAGGGGCCACTCTTCATCGCGGTGCATAGGCCTCTCATTATCGCGGCCTCTCATGTTGCGGAGCACAGGCTCCAGCGGCGCAGGCTCAGTAGTTGTGGCTCACGGGCCCAGTTGCTCCACGGCCTGTGGGATCCTCCCAGACCAGGGCTCGAACCCGTGTACCCTGCGTTGGCAGACAGATTCTCAACCACTGCGCCACCAGGGAAGCCCCTGTTCTGCTTTATTTTAAAGGAAGTACCCTTTTCAGGACTCCTAGGCCCCTTGGGTGTGCATCATTTTCCCTCCAAAATCAGTGAGTACCTCCAGACCCCTGTGGGCCTGCTGAGCAACATCGAGGCCCAAAGGTCGGGCCTTCGGAGGCCCTCTGTGTATGCCGAGTGATGGGCAACACACTGCTCGTTCCTTAAGGAGAGCTACATTTCCAGAGCACTGGAACAGCCTCAGGACCACATTTCTAACCAGTGCGACGTGCCATGGAACTGTTCGTCATGGTCCCCGTCTGAGCTGCCATGAGAAATCACTCTGCTTAGGATTCTTCGAGGACCTCGTACCTGAAGTCTCTCTGCTCGAGGAGAAAGTCAGCATCCTACCATGCTGTGTCGCTAACGGGACACTCAGCATGAGCAGTTGTCTCGAGGTAAGGCCCTGAATTGCCATGCAGACGCGGAGGCGTGCAGCATTTTCCATGAGGCCGTAGCCGCTGCTCTGCATTGTTTTAACCTCAGTACGCTCTGCAGGACATCTACGAACCCGGCGTGGGCACCCTATTCCCTGCAAGAACACTGAGTACCCTCAGGCCCCCATGGGCCTGCTAAGCCACATCCAGGCCCGTAGCCCTTTGGAACCACTCTGTGTATGCCGAGTGTAGGGCAACAGTCTGCATTCTTTCTTGGGACAGCTTGAATATCTCAACACTCCCACAGGTCGTCAAACACCTTTCTAGCAGGTCCAACATACCGTGCAAGTGTGACTCATGGCCCTAGTCTGAGCTGCACTGAGAATAACCCTCGGCTTCGCATTCGATCAGGGACCCCCTGCCTGAAGTCACCCTGCCTCCAGGAGAATGTCAGCTTGCGTTCCGACTGCAACTAAAGCCCAGTTCCTCGTGTAACACTGCAGGCTTTTGAAGAGCCACGGGCCCGGAGGCTTAGCTGGGGCGTTCCTTGGTTGAGGCAGTTTGCTGTTTGCAGAACACCCTGCTTCGACGAGTTGATTCAAGGAAGGAACCACTGGGTAACCTGTGTCTCTTTGGACTTGTTAGAAAGCACAGGGATGCATGCTGCGTGTGCCCTTGGAAATGGGGGTCTGATGGAACTAGCCTTGCTTTCCCATTTGGAAAGCTCCATTCATGCTGCCTTGAAGCTACTTGAAATTGACTGCTGTTGACAGGCCACTAGCCACTGTAGGCATGGCTCTGGGAAGAAAATGAGTTTTCTCCAGGTTAGCCGGGTGCTTCGATGGCCGGGGTGGAGCTCATCCTGCCACGCTCTAGAGCTAAAGGGAAAGTCAACGTGAGTACTGGCCTCGAGGTAAGTCCCTGAGTAGCCGCGCAGAAAGGGAGGCATGCAGCTCTTTCCATGAGGTCTTAGTCGCTGTTCTGCTTTATTATTATTATTTTTTTATTTTTTATTGTTTTTTTAGGACTTATTGATTGATTGATTGATTGCTATGTTGGGTCTTCGTTTCTGTGCTAGGGCTCTCTCCAATTGCGGTAAGTAGGGGCCACTCTTCATCGCGCTGCATAGGCCTCTCATTATCGCGGCCTCTCTTGTTGCGGAGCACAGGCTCCAGCGGTGCAGGCTCAGTAGTTGTGGCTCACGGGCCCAGTTGCTCCACGGCCTGTGGGATCCTCCCAGACCAGGGCTCGAACCCGTGTACCCTGCGTTGGCAGACAGATTCTCAACCACTGCGCCACCAGGGAAGCCCCTGTTCTGCTTTATTTTAAAGGAAGTACCCTTTTCAGGACTCCTAGGCCCCTTGGGTGTGCATCATTTTCCCTCCAAGATCAGTGAGTACCTCCAGACCCCTGTGGGCCTGCTGAGCAACATCGAGGCCCAAAGGTCGGGCCTTCGGAGGCCCTCTGTGTATGCCGAGTGATGGGCAACACACTGCTCGTTCCTTAAGGAGAGCTACATTTCCAGAGCACTGGAACAGCCTCAGGACCACATTTCTAACCAGTGCGACGTGCCATGGAACTGTTCGTCATGGCCCCCGTCTGAGCTGCCATGAGAAAACACTCTGCTTAGGATTCTTCGAGAACCTCGTACCTGAAGTCTCTCTGCTCGAGGAGAAAGTCAGCATCCTACCATGCTGTGTCGCTAACGGGACACTCAGCGTGAGCAGTTGTCTCGAGGTAAGGCCCTGAACTGCCATGCAGAAGCGGAGGCGTGCAGCATTTTCCATGAGGCCGTAGCCGCTGCTCTGCATTGTTTTAACCTCAGTACGCTCTGCAGGATATCTACGAACCCCGCGTGGGCACCCTATTCCCTGCAAGAACACTGAGTACCCTCAGGCCCCCATGGGCCTGCTAAGCCACATCCAGGCCCGTAGTCCTTTGGAACCACTCTGTGTATGCCGAGTGTAGGGCAACAGTCTGCATTCTTTCTTGGGACAGCTTGAATACCTCAACACTCCCACAGGTCGTCAAACACCTTTCTAGCAGGTCCAACATACCGTGCAAGTGTGACTCATTGCCCTAGTCTGAGCTGCACTGAGAATAACCCTCGGCTTCGCATTCGATCTGGGACCCCCTGCCTGAAGTCACCCTGCCTCCAGGAGAATGTCAGCTTGCGTTCCGACTGCAACTAAAGCCCAGTTCCTCGTGTAACACTGCAGGCTTTTGAAGAGCCACGGGCCCGGAGGCTTAGCTGGGGCGTTCCTTGGTTGAGGCAGTTTGCTGTTTGCAGAACACTCTGCTTCGACGAGTTGATTCAAGGAAGGAACCACTGGGTAACCTGTGTCTCTTTGGACTTGTTAGAAAGCACAGGGATGTATGCTGCGTATGCCCGTGGAAATGGGGGCCTGATGGAACTAGCCTTGCTTTCCCATTTGGAAAGCTCCATTCATGCTGCCTTGAAGCTACTTGAAATTGACTGCTGTTGACAGGCCACTAGCCACTGTAGGCATGGCTCTGGGAAGAAAATGAGTTTTCTCCAGGTTAGCCGGGTGCTTCGATGGCCGGGGTGGAGCTCATCCTGCCACGCTCTAGAGCTAAAGGGAAAGTCAACGTGAGTACTGGCCTCGAGGTAAGTCCCTGAGTAGCCGCGCAGAAAGGGAGGCATGCAGCTCTTTCCATGAGGTCTTAGTCGCTGTTCTGCTTTATTATTATTTTTTTTAATTTTTTATTGTTTTTTTAGGCCTTATTGATTGATTGATTGATTGCTATGTTGGGTCTTCGTTTCTGTGCTAGGGCTCTCTCCAATTGCGGTAAGTAGGGGCCACTCTTCATCGTGCTGCATAGGCCTCTCATTATCGCGGCCTCTCTTGTTGAGGAGCACAGGCTCCAGCGGCGCAGGCTCAGTAGTTGTGGCTCTCGGGCCCAGTTGCTCCACGGCTTGTGGGATCCTCCCAGACCAGGGCTTGAACCCGTGTACCCTGCGTTGGCAGACAGATTCTCAACCACTGCGCCACCAGGGAAGCCCCTGTTCTGCTTTATTTTAAAGGAAGTACCCTTTTCAGGACTCCTAGGCCCCTTGGGTGTGCATCATTTTCCCTCCCAGATCAGTGAGTACCTCCAGACCCCTGTGGGCCTGCTGAGCAACATCGAGGCCCAAAGGTCAGGCCTTCGGAGGCCCTCTGTGTATGCCGAGTGATGGGCAACACACTGCTCGTTCCTTAAGGAGAGCTACATTTCCAGAGCATTGGAACAGCCTCAGGACCACATTTCTAACCAGTGCGACGTGCCATGGAACTGTTCGTCATGGCCCCCGTCTGAGCTGCCATGAGAAAACACTCTGCTTAGGATTCTTCGAGAACCTCGTACCTGAAGTCTCTCTGCTCGAGGAGAAAGTCAGCATCCTACCATGCTGTGTCGCTAACGGGACACTCAGCGTGAGCAGTTGTCTCGAGGTAAGGCCCTGAATTGCCATGCAGAAGCGGAGGCGTGCAGCATTTTCCATGAGGCCGTAGCCGCTGCTCTGCATTGTTTTAACCTCAGTACGCTTTGCAGGACATCTAGGAACCCCGCGTGGGCACCGTATACCCTGCAAGAACACTGAGTACCCTCAGGCCCCCATGGGCCTGCTAAGCCACATCCAGGCCCGTAGTCCTTTGGAACCACTCTGTGTATGCCGAGTGTAGGGCAACAGTCTGCATTCTTTCTTGGGACAGCTTGAATACCTCAACACTCCCACAGGTCGTCAAACACCTTTCTAGCAGGTCCAACATACCGTGCAAGTGTGACTCATTGCCCTAGTCTGAGCTGCACTGAGAATAACCCTCGGCTTCGCATTCGATCTGGGACCCCCTGCCTGAAGTCACCCTGCCTCCAGGAGAATGTCAGCTTGCGTTCCGACTGCAAATAAAGCCCAGTTCCTCGTGTAACACTGCAGGCTTTTGAAGAGCCACGGGCCCGGAGGCTTAGCTGGGGCGTTCCTTGGTTGAGGCAGTTTGCTGTTTGCAGAACACCCTGCTTCGACGAGTTGATTCAAGGAAGGAACCACTGGGTAACCTGTGTCTCTTTGGACTTGTTAGAAAGCACAGGGATGTATGCTGCGTATGCCCGTGGAAATGGGGGCCTGATGGAACTAGCCTTGCTTTCCCATTTGGAAAGCTCCATTCATGCTGCCTTGAAGCTACTTGAAATTGACTGCTGTTGACAGGCCACTAGCCACTGTAGGCATGGCTCTGGGAAGAAAATGAGTTTTCTCCAGGTTAGCCGGGTGCTTCGATGGCCGGGGTGGAGCTCATCCTGCCACGCTCTAGAGCTAAAGGGAAAGTCAACGTGAGTACTGGCCTCGAGGTAAGTCCCTGAGTAGCCGCGCAGAAAGGGAGGCATGCAGCTCTTTCCATGAGGTCTTAGTCGCTGTTCTGCTTTATTATTATTTTTTTTTATTTTGTATTGTTTTTTTAGGCCTTATTGATTGATTGATTGATTGCTATGTTGGGTCTTCGTTTCTGTGCTAGGGCTCTCTCCAATTGCGGTAAGTAGGGGCCACTCTTCATCGCGCTGCATAGGCCTCTCATTATCGCGGCCTCTCTTACTGCGGAGCAAAGGCTCCAGTGGCGCAGGCTCAGTAGTTGTGGCTCACGGGCCCAGTTGCTCCACGGCTTGTGGGATCCTCCCAGACCAGGGCTTGAACCCGTGTACCCTGCGTTGGCAGACAGATTCTCAACCACTGCGCCACCAGGGAAGCCCCTGTTCTGCTTTATTTTAAAGGAAGTACCCTTTTCAGGACTCCTAGGCCCCTTGGGTGTGCATCATTTTCCCTCCAAGATCAGTGAGTACCTCCAGACCCCTGTGGGCCTGCTGAGCAACATCGAGGCCCAAAGGTCGGGCCTTCGGAGGCCCTCTGTGTATGCCGAGTGATGGGCAACACACTGCTCGTTCCTTAAGGAGAGCTACATTTCCAGAGCACTGGAACAGCCTCAGGACCACATATGTAGCCAGTGCGACGTGCCATGGAAGTGTTCGTCATGGCCCCCGTCTGAGCTGCCAAGAGAAAACACTCCGCTTAGGGGTTTTCGAGGACCTTGTACCTCAAGTCACTCTGCTCGAGGAGAAAGTCAGCATCCTACCATGCTGTGTCACTAAAGGGACATGCAGCGAGAGTACGTGCCTCAAGGTAAGGCCCTGAATTGCCATACAGGAGCGGAGGCGTGCAGCATTTTCCATGAGGCCGTAGCCGCTGCTCTGCATTGTTTTAACGTCAGTACGCTTTGCAGGACATCTAGGAACCCCGCGTGGTCACCCTATTCCCTGCAAGAACACTGAGTACCCTCAGGCCCCCATGGGCCTGCTAAGCCACATCCAGGCCAGTAGCCCTTCGGAGCCACTCTGTGTATGCCGAGTGTAGGGCAACAGACTGCACTCTTTCTTGGGACAGCTTGATTTCCTCATCACTCCCACAGGTCGACGAACACCTTTCTAGCAGGTCCAACATACCGTGAAAGTGTGACTCATTGCCCTAGTCTGAGCTGCACTGAGAACAACCCTCGGCTTCGCATTCGATCTGGGACCCCCTGCCTGAAGTCACCCTGCCTCCAGGAGAATGTCAGCTTGCGTTCCGACTGCAACTAAAGCCCAGTTCCTCGTGTAACACTGCAGGCTTTTGAAGAGCCACGGGCCCGGAGGCTTAGCTGGGGCGTTCCTTGGTTGAGGCAGTTTGCTGTTTGCAGAACACCCTGCTTCGACGAGTTGATTCAAGGAAGGAACCACTGGGTAACCTGTGTCTCTTTGGACTTGTTAGAAAGCACAGGGATGTATGCTGCGTATGCCCGTGGAAATGGGGGCCTGATGGAACTAGCCTTGCTTTCCCATTTGGAAAGCTCCATTCATGCTGCCTTGAAGCTACTTGAAATTGACTGCTGTTGACAGGCCACTAGCCACTGTAGGCATGGCTCTGGGAAGAAAATGAGTTTTCTCCAGGTTAGCCGGGTGCTTCGATGGCCGGGGTGGAGCTCATCCTGCCACGCTCTAGAGCTAAAGGGAAAGTCAACGTGAGTACTGGCCTCGAGGTAAGTCCCTGAGTAGCCGCGCAGAAAGGGAGGCATGCAGCTCTTTCCATGAGGTCTTAGTCGCTGTTCTGCTTTATTATTATTATTTTTTTTATTTTTTATTGTTTTTTTAAGACTTATTGATTGATTGATTGATTGCTATGTTGGGTCTTCGTTTCTGTGCTAGGGCTCTCTCCAATTGTGGTAAGTAGGGGCCACTCTTCATCGCGGTGCATAGGCCTCTCATTATCGCGGACTCTCATGTTGCGGAGCACAGGCTCCAGCGGCGCAGGCTCAGTAGTTGTGGCTCACGGGCCCAGTTGCTCCACGGCCTGTGGGATCCTCCCAGACCAGGGCTCGAACCCGTGTACCCTGCATTGGCAGACAGATTCTCAACCACTGCGCCACCAGGGAAGCCCCTGTTCTGCTTTATTTTAAAGGAAGTACCCTTTTCAGGACTCCTAGGCCCCTTGGGTGTGCATCATTTTCCCTCCAAAATCAGTGAGTACCTCCAGACCCCTGTGGGCCTGCTGAGCAACATCGAGGCCCAAAGGTCGGGCCTTCGGAGGCCCTCTGTGTATGCCGAGTGATGGGCAACACACTGCTCGTTCCTTAAGGAGAGCTACATTTCCAGAGCACTGGAACAGCCTCAGGACCACATTTCTAACCAGTGCGACGTGCCATGGAACTGTTCGTCATGGTCCCCGTCTGAGCTGCCATGAGAAATCACTCTGCTTAGGATTCTTCGAGGACCTCGTACCTGAAGTCTCTCTGCTCGAGGAGAAAGTCAGCATCCTACCATGCTGTGTCGCTAACGGGACACTCAGCATGAGCAGTTGTCTCGAGGTAAGGCCCTGAATTGCCATGCAGACGCGGAGGCGTGCAGCATTTTCCATGAGGCCGTAGCCGCTGCTCTGCATTGTTTTAACCTCAGTACGCTCTGCAGGACATCTACGAACCCGGCGTGGGCACCCTATTCCCTGCAAGAACACTGAGTACCCTCAGGCCCCCATGGGCCTGCTAAGCCACATCCAGGCCCGTAGCCCTTTGGAACCACTCTGTGTATGCCGAGTGTAGGGCAACAGTCTGCATTCTTTCTTGGGACAGCTTGAATATCTCAACACTCCCACAGGTCGTCAAACACCTTTCTAGCAGGTCCAACATACCGTGCAAGTGTGACTCATGGCCCTAGTCTGAGCTGCACTGAGAATAACCCTCGGCTTCGCATTCGATCAGGGACCCCCTGCCTGAAGTCACCCTGCCTCCAGGAGAATGTCAGCTTGCGTTCCGACTGCAACTAAAGCCCAGTTCCTCGTGTAACACTGCAGGCTTTTGAAGAGCCACGGGCCCGGAGGCTTAGCTGGGGCGTTCCTTGGTTGAGGCAGTTTGCTGTTTGCAGAACACCCTGCTTCGACGAGTTGATTCAAGGAAGGAACCACTGGGTAACCTGTGTCTCTTTGGACTTGTTAGAAAGCACAGGGATGCATGCTGCGTGTGCCCTTGGAAATGGGGGTCTGATGGAACTAGCCTTGCTTTCCCATTTGGAAAGCTCCATTCATGCTGCCTTGAAGCTACTTGAAATTGACTGCTGTTGACAGGCCACTAGCCACTGTAGGCATGGCTCTGGGAAGAAAATGAGTTTTCTCCAGGTTAGCCGGGTGCTTCGATGGCCGGGGTGGAGCTCATCCTGCCACGCTCTAGAGCTAAAGGGAAAGTCAACGTGAGTACTGGCCTCGAGGTAAGTCCCTGAGTAGCCGCGCAGAAAGGGAGGCATGCAGCTCTTTCCATGAGGTCTTAGTCGCTGTTCTGCTTTATTATTATTTTTTTTTTATTTTTTATTGTTTTTTTAGGCCTTATTGATTGATTGATTGATTGCTATGTTGGGTCTTCGTTTCTGTGCTAGGGCTCTCTCCAATTGCGGTAAGTAGGGGCCACTCTTCATCGCGCTGCATAGGCCTCTCATTATCGCGGCCTCTCTTGTTGCGGAGCACAGGCTCCAGCGGTGCAGGCTCAGTAGTTGTGGCTCACGGGCCCAGTTGCTCCACGGCCTGTGGGATACTCCCAGACCAGGGCTCGAACCCGTGTACCCTGCGTTGGCAGACAGATTCTCAACCACTGCGCCACCAGGGAAGCCCCTGTTCTGCTTTATTTTAAAGGAAGTACCCTTTTCAGGACTCCTAGGCCCCTTGGGTGTGCATCATTTTCCCTCCAAGATCAGTGAGTACCTCCAGACCCCTGTGGGCCTGCTGAGCAACATCGAGGCCCAAAGGTCGGGCCTTCGGAGGCCCTCTGTGTATGCCGAGTGATGGGCAACACACTGCTCGTTCCTTAAGGAGAGCTACATTTCCAGAGCACTGGAACAGCCTCAGGACCACATTTCTAACCAGTGCGACGTGCCATGGAACTGTTCGTCATGGCCCCCGTCTGAGCTGCCATGAGAAAACACTCTGCTTAGGATTCTTCGAGAACCTCGTACCTGAAGTCTCTCTGCTCGAGGAGAAAGTCAGCATCCTACCATGCTGTGTCGCTAACGGGACACTCAGCGTGAGCAGTTGTCTCGAGGTAAGGCCCTGAATTGCCATGCAGACGCGGAGGCGTGCAGCATTTTCCATGAGGCCGTAGCCGCTGCTCTGCATTGTTTTAAGCTCAGTACGCTCTGCAGGACATCTACGAACCCGGCTTGGGCACCCTATTCCCTGCAAGAACACTGAGTACCCTCAGGCCCCCATGGGCCTGCTAAGCCACATCCAGGCCCGTAGCCCTTTGGAACCACTCTGTGTATGCCGAGTGTAGGGCAACAGTCTGCATTCTTTCTTGGGACAGCTTGAATATCTCAACACTCCCACAGATCGTCAAACACCTTTCTAGCAGGTCCAACATACCGTGCAAGTGTGACTCATGGCCCTAGTCTGAGCTGCACTGAGAATAACCCTCGGCTTCGCATTCGATCTGGGACCCCCTGCCTGAAGTCACCCTGCCTCCAGGAGAATGTCAGCTTGCGTTCCGACTGCAACTAAAGCCCAGTTCCTCGTGTAACTCTGCAGGCTTTTGAAGAGCCACGGTCTCGGAGGCTTAGCTGAAGCGTTCCTTGGTTGAGGCAGTTTGCTGTTTGCAGAACACCCTGCTTCGACGAGTTGATTCAATGAAGGAACCACTGGGTAACCTGTGTCTCTTTGGACTTGTTAGAAAGCACAGGGACGCATGCTGCGTGTGCCCTTGGAAATGGGGGTCTGATGGAACTAGCCTTGCTTTCCCATTTGGAAAGCTCCATTCATGCTGCCTTGAAGCTACTTGAAATTGACTGCTGTTGACAGGCCACTAGCCACTGTAGGCATGGCTCTGGGAAGAAAATGAGTTTTCTCCAGGTTAGCCGGGTGCTTCGATGGCCGGGGTGGAGCTCATCCTGCCACGCTCTAGAGCTAAAGGGAAAGTCAACGTGAGTACTGGCCTCGAGGTAAGTCCCTGAGTAGCCGCGCAGAAAGGGAGGCATGCAGCTCTTTCCATGAGGTCTTAGTCGCTGTTCTGCTTTATTATTTTTTTTTTTATTTTTTATTGTTTTTCTAAGACTTATTGATTGATTGATTGATTGCTATGTTGGGTCTTCGTTTCTGTGCTAGGGCTCTCTCCAATTGCGGTAAGTAGGGGCCACTCTTCATCGCGCTGCATAGGCCTCTCATTATCGAGGCCTCTCTTGTTGCGGAGCACAGGCTCCAGCGGCGCAGGCTCAGTAGTTGTGGCTCAGGGGCCAGTTGCTCCACGGCTTGTGGGATCCTCCCAGACCAGGACTTGAACCCGTGTACCCTGCGTTGGCAGACAGATTCTCAACCACTGCGCCACCAGGGAAGCCCCTGTTCTGCTTTATTTTAAAGGAAGTACCCTTTTCAGGACTCCTAGGCCCCTTGGGTGTGCATCATTTTCCCTCCCAGATCAGTGAGTACCTCCAGACCCCTGTGGGCCTGCTGAGCAACATCGAGGCCCAAAGGTCGGGCCTTCGGAGGCCCTCTGTGTATGCCGAGTGATGGGCAACACACTGCTCGTTCCTTAAGGAGAGCTACATTTCCAGAGCACTGGAACAGCCTCAGGACCACATATGTAGCCAGTGCGACGTGCCATGGAAGTGTTCGTCATGGCCCCCGTCTGAGCTGCCAAGAGAAAACACTCCGCTTAGGGGTTTTCGAGGACCTTGTACCTCAAGTCACTCTGCTCGAGGAGAAAGTCAGCATCCTACCATGCTGTGTCACTAAAGGGACATGCAGCGAGAGTACGTGCCTCAAGGTAAGGCCCTGAATTGCCATACAGGAGCGGAGGCATGCAGCATTTTCCATGAGGCCGTAGCCGCTGCTCTGCATTGTTTTAACGTCAGTACGCTTTGCAGGACATCTAGGAACCCCGCGTGGGCACCCTATTCCCTGCAAGAACACTGAGTACCCTCAGGCCCCCATGGGCCTGCTAAGCCACATCCAGGCCCGTAGCCCTTTGGAACCACTCTGTGTATGCCGAGTGTAGGGCAACAGTCTGCATTCTTTCTTGGGACAGCTTTAATACCTCAACACTCCCACAGGTCGTCAAACACCTTTCTAGCAGGTCCAACATACCGTGCAAGTGTGACTCATGGCCCTAGTCTGAGCTGCACTGAGAATAACCCTCGGCTTCGCATTCGATCTGGGACCCCCTGCCTGAAGTCACCCTGCCTCCAGGAGAATGTCAGCTTGCGTTCCGACTGCAACTAAAGCCCAGTTCCTCGTGTAACACTGCAGGCTTTTGAAGAGCCACGGGCCCGGAGGCTTAGCTGGGGCGTTCCTTGGTTGAGGCAGTTTGCTGTTTGCAGAACACCGTGCTTCGACGAGTTGATTCAAGGAAGGAACCACTGGGTAACCTGTGTCTCTTTGGACTTGTTAGAAAGCACAGGGATGCATGCTGCGTGTGCCCGTGGAAATGGGGGCCTGATGGAAGTAGCCTTGCTTTCCCATTTGGAAAGCTCCATTCATGCTGCCCTGAAGCTACTTGAAATTGACTGCTGTTGACAGGCCACTAGCCACTGTAGGCATGGCTCTGGGAATAAAATGAGTTTTCTCCAGGTTAGCCGGGTGCTTCGATGGCCGGGGTGGAGCTCATCCTGCCACGCTCTAGAGCTAAAGGGAAAGTCAACGTGAGTACTGGCCTCGAGGTAAGTCCCTGAGTAGCCACGCAGAAAGGGAGGCATGCAGCTCTTTCCATGAGGTCTTAGTCGCTGTTCTGCTTTATTATTATTATTTTTTTTATTTTTTATTGTTTTTTTAGGACTTATTGATTGATTGATTGATTGCTATGTTGGATCTTCGTTTCTGTGCTAGGGCTCTCTCCAATTGCGGTAAGTAGGGGCCACTCTTAATCGCGGTGCATAGGCCTCTCATTATCGCGGCCTCTCTTGTTGCGGAGCACAGGCTCTAGCGGCGCAGGCTCAGTAGTTGTGGCTCTCGGGCCCAGTTGCTCCACGGCTTGTGGGATCCTCCCAGACCAGGGCTTGAACCCGTGTACCCTGCGTTGGCAGACAGATTCTCAACCACTGCGCCACCAGGGAAGCCCCTGTTCTGCTTTATTTTAAAGGAAGTACCCTTTTCAGGACTCCTAGGCCCCTTGGGTGTGCATCATTTTCCCTCCCAGATCAGTGAGTACCTCCAGACCCCTGTGGGCCTGCTGAGCAACATCGAGGCCCAAAGGTCAGGCCTTCGGAGGCCCTCTGTGTATGCCGAGTGATGGGCAACACACTGCTCGTTCCTTAAGGAGAGCTACATTTCCAGAGCATTGGAACAGCCTCAGGACCACATTTCTAACCAGTGCGACGTGCCATGGAACTGTTCGTCATGGCCCCCGTCTGAGCTGCCATGAGAAAACACTCTGCTTAGGATTCTTCGAGAACCTCGTACCTGAAGTCTCTCTGCTCGAGGAGAAAGTCAGCATCCTACCATGCTGTGTCGCTAACGGGACACTCAGCATGAGCAGTTGTCTCGAGGTAAGGCCCTGAATTGCCATGCAGAAGCGGAGGCGTGCAGCAGTTTCCAGGAGGACGTAGCCACTGCTCTGCATTGTTTTAACCTCAGTATGCTTTGCAGGACATCTAGGAACCCCGCGTGGGCACCCTATTCCCTGCAAGAACACTGAGTACCATCAGGCCCCCATGGGCCTGCTAAGCCACATCCAGGCCCGTAGCCCTTTGGAACCACTCTGTGTATGCCGAGTGTAGGGCAACAGTCTGCATTCTTTCTTGGGACAGGTTTAATACCTCAACACTCCCACAGGTCGTCAAACACCTTTCTAGCAGGTCCAACATACCGTGCAAGTGTGACTCATGGCCCTAGTCTGAGCTGCACTGAGAATAACCCTCGGCTTCGCATTCCATCAGGGACCCCCCTGCCTGAAGTCACCCTGCCTCCAGGAGAATGTCAGCTTGCGTTCCGACTGCAACTAAAGCCCAGTTCCTCGTGTAACACTGCAGGCTTTTGAAGAGCCACGGGCCCGGAGGCTTAGCTGGGGCGTTCCTTGGTTGAGGCAGTTTGCTGTTTGCAGAACACCCTGCTTCGACGAGTTGATTCAAGGAAGGAACCACTGGGTAACCTGTGTCTCTTTGGACTTGTTAGAAAGCACAGGGATGTATGCTGCGTGTGCCCGTGGAAATGGGGGCCTGATGGAACTAGCCTTGCTTTCCCATTTGGAAAGCTCCATTCATGCTGCCTTGAAGCTACTTGAAATTGACTGCTGTTGACAGGCCACTAGCCACTGTAGGCATGGCTCTGGGAAGAAAATGAGTTTTCTCCAGGTTAGCCGGGTGCTTCGATGGCCGGGGTGGAGCTCATCCTGCCACGCTCTAGAGCTAAAGGGAAAGTCAACGTGAGTACTGGCCTCGAGGTAAGTCCCTGAGTAGCCGCGCAGAAAGGGAGGCATGCAGCTCTTTCCATGAGGTCTTAGTCGCTGTTCTGCTTTTTATTATTATTTTTTTTATTTTTTATTGTTTTTTTAAGACTTATTGATTGATTGATTGATTGCTATGTTGGGTCTTCGTTTCTGTGCTAGGGCTCTCTCCAATTGCGGTAAGTAGGGGCCACTCTTCATCGCGCTGCATAGGCCTCTCATTATCGCGGCCTCTCTTGTTGCGGAGCACAGGCTCCAGCGGCGCAGGCTCAGTAGTTGTGGCTCTCGGGCCCAGTTGCTCCACGGCTTGTGGGATCCTCCCAGACCAGGACTTGAACCCGTGTACCGTGCGTTGGCAGACAGATTCTCAACCACTGCGCCACCAGGGAAGCCCCTGTTCTGCTTTATTTTAAAGGAAGTACCCTTTTCAGGACTCCTAGGCCCCTTGGGTGTGCATCATTTTCCCTCCCAGATCAGTGAGTACCTCCAGACCCCTGTGGGCCTGCTGAGCAACATCGAGGCCCAAAGGTCGGGCCTTCGGAGGCCCTCTGTGTATGCCGAGTGATGGGCAACACACTGCTCGTTCCTTAAGGAGAGCTACATTTCCAGAGCACTGGAACAGCCTCAGGACCACATTTCTAACCAGTGCGACGTGCCATGGAACTGTTCGTCATGGCCCCCGTATGAGCTGCCATGAGAAAACACTCTGCTTAGGATTCTTCGAGAACCTCGTACCTGAAGTCTCTCTGCTCGAGGAGAAAGTCAGCATCCTACCATGCTGTGTCGCTAACGGGACACTCAGCGTGAGCAGTTGTCTCGAGGTAAGGCCCTGAACTGCCATGCAGAAGCGGAGGCGTGCAGCATTTTCCATGAGGCCGTAGCCGCTGCTCTGCATTGTTTTAAACTCAGTACGCTCTGCAGGACATCTACGAACCCGGCGTGGGCACCCTATTCCCTGCAAGAACACTGAGTACCCTCAGGCCCCCATGGGCCTGCTAAGCCACATCCAGACCCGTAGCCCTTTGGAACCACTCTGTGTATGCCGAGTGTAGGGCAACAGTCTGCATTCTTTCTTGGGACAGCTTGAATACCTCAACACTCCCACAGGTCGTCAAACACCTTTCTAGCAGGTCCAACATACCGTGCAAGTGTGACTCATTGCCCTAGTCTGAGCTGCACTGAGAATAACCCTCGGCTTCGCATTCGATCTGGGACCCCCTGCCTGAAGTCACCCTGCCTCCAGGAGAATGTCAGCTTGCGTTCCGACTGCAACTAAAGCCCAGTTCCTCGTGTAACACTGCAGGCTTTTGAAGAGCCACGGGCCCGGAGGCTTAGCTGGGGCGTTCCTTGGTTGAGGCAGTTTGCTGTTTGCAGAACACCCTGCTTCGACGAGTTGATTCAAGGAAGGAACCACTGGGTAACCTGTGTCTCTTTGGACTTGTTAGCACAGGGATGCATGCTGCGTGTGCCCGTGGAAATGGGGGCCTGATGGAACTAGCCTTGCTTTCCCATTTGGAAAGCTCCATTCATGCTGCCCTGAAGCTACTTGAAATTGACTGCTGTTGACAGGCCACTAGCCACTGTAGGCATGGCTCTGGGAAGAAAATGAGTTTTCTCCAGGTTAGCCGGGTGCTTCGATGGCCGGGGTGGAGCTCATCCTGCCACGCTCTAGAGCTAAAGGGAAAGTCAACGTGAGTACTGGCCTCGAGGTAAGTCCCTGAGTAGCCGCGCAGAAAGGGAGGCATGCAGCTCTTTCCATGAGGTCTTAGTCGCTGTTCTGCTTTATTATTATTTTTTTTTATTTTTTATTGTTTTTTTAGGCCTTATTGATTGATTGATTGATTGCTATGTTGGGTCTTCGTTTCTGTGCTAGGGCTCTCTCCAATTGCGGTAAGTAGGGGCCACTCTTCATCGCGCTGCATAGGCCTCTCATTATCGCGGCCTCTCTTGTTGCGGAGCACAGGCTCCAGCGGCGCAGGCTCAGTAGTTGTGGCTCTCGGGCCCAGTTGCTCCACGGCTTGTGGGATCCTCCCAGACCAGGACTTGAACCCGTGTACCCTGCGTTGGCAGACAGATTCTCAACCACTGCGCCACCAGGGAAGCCCCTGTTCCGCTTTATTTTAAAGGAAGTACCCTTTTCAGGACTCCTAGGCCCCTTGGGTGTGCATCATTTTCCCTCCAAGATCAGTGAGTACCTCCAGACCCCTGTGGGCCTGCTGAGCAACATCGAGGCCCAAAGGTCAGGCCTTCGGAGGCCCTCTGTGTATGCCGAGTGATGGGCAACACACTTCTCGTTCCTTAAGGAGAGCTACATTTCCAGAGCACTGGAACAGCCTCAGGACCACATTTCTAACCAGTGCGACGTGCCATGGAACTGTTCGTCATGGTCCCCGTCTGAGCTGCCATGAGAAATCACTCTGCTTAGGATTCTTCGAGGACCTCGTACCTGAAGTCTCTCTGCTCGAGGAGAAAGTCAGCATCCTACCATGCTGTGTCGCTAACGGGACACTCAGCGTGAGCAGTTGTCTCGAGGTAAGGCCCTGAATTGCCATGCAGAAGCGGAGGCGTGCAGCATTTTCCATGAGGCCGTAGCCGCTGCTCTGCATTGTTTTAACCTCAGTACGCTTTGCAGGACATCTAGGAACCCCGCGTGGGCACCGTATACCCTGCAAGAACACTGAGTACCCTCAGGCCCCCATGGGCCTGCTAAGCCACATCCAGGCCCGTAGTCCTTTGGAACCACTCTGTGTATGCCGAGTGTAGGGCAACAGTCTGCATTCTTTCTTGGGACAGCTTGAATACCTCAACACTCCCACAGGTCGTCAAACACCTTTCTAGCAGGTCCAACATACCGTGCAAGTGTGACTCATGGCCCTAGTCTGAGCTGCACTGAGAATAACCCTCGGCTTCGCATTCGATCTGGGACCCCCTGCCTGAAGTCACCCTGCCTCCAGGAGAATGTCAGCTTGCGTTCCGACTGCAACTAAAGCCCAGTTCCTCGTGTAACACTGCAGGCTTTTGAAGAGCCACGGGCTCGGAGGCTTAGCTGGGGCGTTCCTTGGTTGAGGCAGTTTGCTGTTTGCAGAACACCCTGCTTCGACGAGTTGATTCAAGGAAGGAACCACTGGGTAACCTGTGTCTCTTTGGACTTGTTAGAAAGCACAGGGATGCATGCTGCGTGTGCCCTTGGAAATGGGGTCTGATGGAACTAGCCTTGCTTTCCCATTTGGAAAGCTCCATTCATGCTGCCTTGAAGCTACTTGAAATTGACTGCTGTTGACAGGCCACTAGCCACTGTAGGCATGGCTCTGGGAAGAAAATGAGTTTTCTCCAGGTTAGCCGGGTGCTTCGATGGCCGGGGTGGAGCTCATCCTGCCACGCTCTAGAGCTAAAGGGAAAGTCAACGTGAGTACTGGCCTCGAGGTAAGTCCCTGAGTAGCCGCGCAGAAAGGGAGGCATGCAGCTCTTTCCATGAGGTCTTAGTCGCTGTTCTGCTTTATTATTATTATTTTTTTATTTTTTATTGTTTTTTTAGGCCTTATTGATTGATTGATTGATTGCTATGTTGGGTCTTCGTTTCTGTGCTAGGGCTCTCTCCAATTGCGGTAAGTAGGGGCCACTCTTCATCGCGCTGCATAGGCCTCTCATTATCGCGGCCTCTCTTGTTGCGGAGCACAGGCTCCAGCGGCGCAGGCTCAGTAGTTGTGGCTCACGGGCCCAGTTGCTCCACGGCCTGTGGGATCCTCCCAGACCAGGGCTCGAGCCCGTGTACCCTGCATTGGCAGACAGATTCTCAACCACTGCGCCACCAGGGAAGCCCCTGTTCTGCTTTATTTTAAAGGAAGTACCCTTTTCAGGACTCCTAGGCCCCTTGGGTGTGCATCATTTTCCCTCCAAGATCAGTGAGTACCTCCAGACCCCTGTGGGCCTGCTGAGCAACATCGAGGCCCAAAGGTCGGGCCTTCGGAGGCCCTCTGTGTATGCTGAGTGATGGGCAACACACTGCTCGTTCCTTAAGGAGAGCTACATTTCCAGAGCACTGGAACAGCCTCAGGACCACATTTCTAACCAGTGCGACGTGCCATGGAACTGTTCGTCATGGTCCCCGTCTGAGCTGCCATGAGAAATCACTCTGCTTAGGATTCTTCGAGGACCTCGTACCTGAAGTCTCTCTGCTCGAGGAGAAAGTCAGCATCCTACCATGCTGTGTCGCTAACGGGACACTCAGCATGAGCAGTTGTCTCGAGGTAAGGCCCTGAATTGCCATGCAGAAGCGGAGGCGTGCAGCAGTTTCCAGGAGGACGTAGCCACTGCTCTGCATTGTTTTAACCTCAGTACGCTTTGCAGGACATCTAGGAACCCCGCGTGGGCACCCTATTCCCTGCAAGAACACTGAGTACCCTCAGGCCCCCATGGGCCTGCTAAGCCACATCCAGGCCCGTAGTCCTTTGGAACCACTCTGTGTATGCCGAGTGTAGGGCAACAGTCTGCATTCTTTCTTGGGACAGCTTGAATATCTCAACACTCCCACAGGTCGTCAAACACCTTTCTAGCAGGTCCAACATACCGTGCAAGTGTGACTCATGGCCCTAGTCTGAGCTGCACTGAGAATAACCCTCGGCTTCGCATTCGATCAGTGACCCCCTGCCTGAAGTCACCCTGCCTCCAGGAGAATGTCAGCTTGCGTTCCGACTGCAACTAAAGCCCAGTTCCTCGTGTAACACTGCAGGCTTTTGAAGAGCCACGGGCCCGGAGGCTTAGCTGGGGCGTTCCTTGGTTGAGGCAGTTTGCTGTTTGCAGAACACCGTGCTTCGACGAGTTGATTAAAGGAAGGAACCACTGGGTAACCTGTGTCTCTTTGGACTTGTTAGAAAGCACAGGGATGTATGCTGCGTATGCCCGTGGAAATGGGGGCCTGATGGAACTAGCCTTGCTTTCCCATTTGGAAAGCTCCATTCATGCTGCCTTGAAGCTACTTGAAATTGACTGCTGTTGACAGGCCACTAGCCACTGTAGGCATGGCTCTGGGAAGAAAATGAGTTTTCTCCAGGTTAGCCGGGTGCTTCGATGGCCGGGGTGGAGCTCATCCTGCCATGCTCTAGAGCTAAAGGGAAAGTCAACGTGAGTACTGGCCTCGAGGTAAGTCCCTGAGTAGCCGCGCAGAAAGGGAGGCATGCAGCTCTTTCGATGAGGTCTTAGTCGCTGTTCTGCTTTATTATTATTATTTTTTTTATTTTTTATTGTTTTTTTAGGCCTTATTGATTGATTGATTGATTGCTATGTTGGGTCTTCGTTTCTGTGCTAGGGCTCTCTCCAATTGCGGTAAGTAGGGGCCACTCTTCATCGTGCTGCATAGGCCTCTCATTATCGCGGCCTCTCTTGTTGGGGAGCACAGGCTCCAGCGGCGCAGGCTCAGTAGTTGTGGCTCTCGGGCCCAGTTGCTCCACGGCTTGTGGGATCCTCCCAGACCAGGACTTGAACCCGTGTACCCTGCGTTGGCAGACAGATTCTCAACCACTGCGCCACCAGGGAAGCCCCTGTTCTGCTTTATTTTAAAGGAAGTACCCTTTTCAGGACTCCTAGGCCCCTTGGGTGTGCATCATTTTCCCTCCAAGATCAGTGAGTACCTCCAGACCCCTGTGGGCCTGCTGAGCAACATCGAGGCCCAAAGGTCAGGCCTTCGGAGGCCCTCTGTGTATGCCGAGTGATGGGCAACACACTGCTCGTTCCTTAAGGAGAGCTACATTTCCAGAGCACTGGAACAGCCTCAGGACCACATTTCTAACCAGTGCGACGTGCCATGGAACTGTTCGTCATGGCCCCCGTCTGAGCTGCCATGAGAAAACACTCTGCTTAGGATTCTTCGAGGACCTCGTACCTGAAGTCTCTCTGCTCGAGGAGAAAGTCAGCATCCTACCATGCTGTGTCGCTAACGGGACACTCAGCGTGAGCAGTTGTCTCGAGGTAAGGCCCTGAATTGCCATGCAGAAGCGGAGGCGTGCAGCATTTTCCATGAGGCCGTAGCCGCTGCTCTGCATTGTTTTAACCTCAGTACGCTTTGCAGGACATCTAGGAACCCCGCGTGGGCACCGTATACCCTGCAAGAACACTGAGTACCCTCAGGCCCCCATGGGCCTGCTAAGCCACATCCAGGCCCGTAGTCCTTTGGAACCACTCTGTGTATGCCGAGTGTAGGGCAACAGTCTGCATTCTTTCTTGGGACAGGTTGAATACCTCAACACTCCCACAGGTCGTCAAACACCTTTCTAGCAGGTCCAACATACCGTGCAAGTGTGACTCATTGCCCTAGTCTGAGCTGCACTGAGAATAACCCTCGGCTTCGCATTCGATCAGGGACCCCCTGCCTGAAGTCACCCTGCCTCCAGGAGAATGTCAGCTTGCGTTCCGACTGCAACTAAAGCCCAGTTCCTCGTGTAACACTGCAGGCTTTTGAAGAGCCACGGGCCCGGAGGCTTAGCTGGGGCGTTCCTTGGTTGAGGCAGTTTGCTGTTTGCAGAACACCCTGCTTCGACGAGTTGATTCAAGGAAGGAACCACTGGGTAACCTGTGTCTCTTTGGACTTGTTAGAAAGCACAGGGATGCATGCTGCCTGTGCCCTTGGAAATGGGGGTCTCATGGAACTAGCCATGCTTTCCCATTTGGAAAGCTCCATTCATGCTGCCTTGAAGCTACTTGAAATTGACTGCTGTTGACAGGCCACTAGCCACTGTAGGCATGGCTCTGGGAAGAAAATGAGTTTTCTCCAGGTTAGCCGGGTGCTTCGATGGCCGAGGTGGAGCTCATCCTGCCACGCTCTAGAGCTAAAGGGAAAGTCAACGTGAGTACTGGCCTCGAGGTAAGTCCCTGAGTAGCCGCGCAGAAAGGGAGGCATGCAGCTCTTTCCATGAGGTTTTAGTCGCTGTTCTGCTTTATTATTATTATTTTTTTATTTTTTATTGTTTTTTTAAGACTTATTGATTGATTGATTGATTGCTATGTTGGGTCTTCGTTTCTGTGCTAGGGCTCTCTCCAATTGTGGTAAGTAGGGGCCACTCTTCATCGCGGTGCATAGGCCTCTCATTATCGCGGCCTCTCTTGTTGGGGAGCACAGGCTCCAGCGGCGCAGGCTCAGTAGTTGTGGCTCTCGGGCCCAGTTGCTCCACGGCTTGTGGGATCCTCCCAGACCAGGACTTGAACCCGTGTACCCTGCGTTGGCAGACAGATTCTCAACCACTGCGCCACCAGGGAAGCCCCTGTTCTGCTTTATTTTAAAGGAAGTACCCTTTTCAGGACTCCTAGGCCCCTTGGGTGTGCATCATTTTCCCTCCAAGATCAGTGAGTACCTCCAGACCCCTGTGGGCCTGCTGAGCAACATCGAGGCCCAAAGGTCAGGCCTTCGGAGGCCCTCTGTGTATGCCGAGTGATGGGCAACACACTGCTCGTTCCTTAAGGAGAGCTACATTTCCAGAGCACTGGAACAGCCTCAGGACCACATTTCTAACCAGTGCGACGTGCCATGGAACTGTTCGTCATGGCGCCCGTCTGAGCTGCCATGAGAAAACACTCTGCTTAGGATTCTTCGAGGACCTCGTACCTGAACTCTCTCTGCTCGAGGAGAAAGTCAGCATCCTACCATGCTGTGTCGCTAACGGGACACTCAGCGTGAGCAGTTGTCTCGAGGTAAGGCCCTGAATTGCCATGCAGAAGCGGAGGCGTGCAGCATTTTCCATGAGGCCGTAGCCGCTGCTCTGCATTGTTTTAACCTCAGTACGCTTTGCAGGACATCTAGGAACCCCGCGTGGGCACCGTATACCCTGCAAGAACACTGAGTACCCTCAGGCCCCCATGGGCCTGCTAAGCCACATCCAGGCCCGTAGTCCTTTGGAACCACTCTGTGTATGCCGAGTGTAGGGCAACAGTCTGCATTCTTTCTTGGGACAGCTTGAATACCTCAACACTCCCACAGGTCGTCAAACACCTTTCTAGCAGGTCCAACATACCGTGCAAGTGTGACTCATTGCCCTAGTCTGAGCTGCACTGAGAATAACCCTCGGCTTCGCATTCGATCAGGGACCCCCTGCCTGAAGTCACCCTGCCTCCAGGAGAATGTCAGCTTGCGTTCCGACTGCAACTAAAGCCCAGTTCCTCGTGTAACACTGCAGGCTTTTGAAGAGCCACGGGCCCGGAGGCTTAGCTGGGGCGTTCCTTGGTTGAGGCAGTTTGCTGTTTGCAGAACACCCTGCTTCGACGAGTTGATTCAAGGAAGGAACCACTGGGTAACCTGTGTCTCTTTGGACTTGTTAGAAAGCACAGGGATGTATGCTGCGTGTGCCCGTGGAAATGGGGGCCTGATGGAACTAGCCTTGCTTTCCCATTTGGAAAGCTCCATTCATGCTGCCTTGAAGCTACTTGAAATTGACTGCTGTTGACAGGCCACTAGCCACTGTAGGCATGGCTCTGGGAAGAAAATGAGTTTTCTCCAGGTTAGCCGGGTGCTTCGATGGCCGGGGTGGAGCTCATCCTGCCACGCTCTAGAGCTAAAGGGAAAGTCAACGTGAGTACTGGCCTCGAGGTAAGTCCCTGAGTAGCCGCGCAGAAAGGGAGGCATGCAGCTCTTTCCATGAGGTCTTAGTCGCTGTTCTGCTTTATTATTATTATTTTTTTATTCTTTATTGTTTTTTTAGGCCTTATCGATTGATTGATTGATTGCTATGTTGGGTCTTCGTTTCTGTGCTAGGGCTCTCTCCAATTGCGGTAAGTAGGGGCCACTCTTCATCGCGCTGCATAGGCCTCTCATTATCGCGGCCTCTCTTATTGCGGAGCACAGGCTCCAGCGGCGCAGGCTCAGTAGTTGTGGCTCACGGGCCCAGTTGCTCCACGGCTTGTGGGATCCTCCCAGACCAGGGCTTGAACCCGTGTACCCTGCGTTGGCAGACAGATTCTCAACCACTGCGCCACCAGGGAAGCCCCTGTTCTGCTTTATTTTAAAGGAAGTACCCTTTTCAGGACTCCTAGGCCCCTTGGGTGTGCATCATTTTCCCTCCCAGATCAGTGAGTACCTCCAGACCCCTGTGGGCCTGCTGAGCAACATCGAGGCCCAAAGGTCGGGCCTTCGGAGGCCCTCTGTGTATGCCGAGTGATGGGCAACACACTTCTCGTTCCTTAAGGAGAGCTACATTTCCAGAGCACTGGAACAGCCTCAGGACCACATTTCTAACCAGTGCGACGTGCCATGGAACTGTTCGTCATGGTCCCCGTCTGAGCTGCCATGAGAAATCACTCTGCTTAGGATTCTTCGAGGACCTCGTACCTGAAGTCTCTCTGCTCGAGGAGAAAGTCAGCATCCTACCATGCTGTGTCGCTAACGGGACACTCAGCATGAGCAGTTGTCTCGAGGTAAGGCCCTGAATTGCCATGCAGAAGCGGAGGCGTGCAGCAGTTTCAAGGAGGACGTAGCCACTGCTCTGCATTGTTTTAACCTCAGTACGCTTTGCAGGACATCTAGGAACCCCGCGTGGGCACCGTATACCCTGCAAGAACACTGAGTACCCTCAGGCCCCCATGGGCCTGCTAAGCCACATCCAGGCCCGTAGTCCTTTGGAACCACTCTGTGTATGCCGAGTGTAGGGCAACAGTCTGCATTCTTTCTTGGGACAGCTAGAATATCTCAACACTCCCACAGGTCGTCAAACACCTTTCTAGCAGGTCCAACATACCGTGCAAGTGTGACTCATGGCCCTAGTCTGAGCTGCACTGAGAATAACCCTCGGCTTCGCATTCGATCAGGGACCCCCTGCCTGAAGTCACCCTGCCTCCAGGAGAATGTCAGCTTGCGTTCCGACTGCAACTAAAGCCCAGTTCCTCGTGTAACACTGCAGGCTTTTGAAGAGCCACGGGCCCGGAGGCTTAGCTGGGGCGTTCCTTGGTTGAGGCAGTTTGCTGTTTGCAGAACACCCTGCTTCGACGAGTTGATTCAAGGAAGGAACCACTGGGTAACCTGTGTCTCTTTGGACTTGTTAGAAAGCACAGGGATGTAGGCTGCGTGTGCCCGTGGAAATGTGGGCCTGATGGAACTAGCCTTGCTTTCCCATTTGGAAAGCTCCATTCATGCTGCCTTGAAGCTACTTGAAATTGACTGCTGTTGACAGGCCACTAGCCACTGTAGGCATGGCTCTGGGAAGAAAATGAGTTTTCTCCAGGTTAGCCGGGTGCTTCGATGGCCGGGGTGGAGCTCATCCTGCCACGCTCTAGAGCTAAAGGGAAAGTCAACATGAGTACTGGCCTCGAGGTAAGTCCCTGAGTAGCCGCGCAGAAAGGGAGGCATGCAGCTCTTTCCATGAGGTCTTAGTCGCTGTTCTGCTTTATTATTATTATTTTTTTTATTTTTTATTGTTTTTTTAAGACTTATTGATTGATTGATTGATTGCTATGTTGGGTCTTCGTTTCTGTGCTAGGGCTCTCTCCAATTGCGGTAAGTAGGGGCCACTCTTCATCGCGCTGCATAGGCCTCTCATTATCGTGGCCTCTCTTGTTGCGGAGCACAGGCTCCAGCGGCGCAGGCTCAGTAGTTGTGGCTCTCGGGCTCAGTTGCTCCACGGCTTGTGGGATCCTCCCAGACCAGGACTTGAACCCGTGTACCCTGCGTTGGCAGACAGATTCTCAACCACTGCGCCACCAGGGAAGCCCCTGTTCTGCTTTATTTTAAAGGAAGTACCCTTTTCAGGACTCCTAGGCCCCTTGGGTGTGCATCATTTTCCCTCCCAGATCAGTGAGTACCTCCAGACCCCTGTGGGCCTGCTGAGCAACATCGAGGCCCAAAGGTCGGGCCTTCGGAGGCCCTCTGTGTATGCCGAGTGATGGGCAACACACTGCTCGTTCCTTAAGGAGAGCTACATTTCCAGAGCACTGGAACAGCCTCAGGACCACATTTCTAACCAGTGCGACGTGCCATGGAACTGTTCGTCATGGCCCCCGTCTGAGCTGCCATGAGAAAACACTCTGCTTAGGATTCTTCGAGAACCTCGTACCTGAAGTCTCTCTGCTCGAGGAGAAAGTCAGCATCCTACCATGCTGTGTCGCTAACGGGACACTCAGCGTGAGCAGTTGTCTCGAGGTAAGGCCCTGAATTGCCATGCAGAAGCGGAGGCGTGCAGCATTTTCCATGAGGCCGTAGCCGCTGCTCTGCATTGTTTTAACCTCAGTACGCTTTGCAGGACATCTAGGAACCCCGCGTGGGCACCGTATACCCTGCAAGAACACTGAGTACCCTCAGGCCCCCATGGGCCTGCTAACCCACATCCAGGCCCGTAGTCCTTTGGAACCACTCTGTGTATGCCGAGTGTAGGGCAACAGTCTGCATTCTTTCTTGGGACAGCTTGAATACCTCAACACTCCCACAGGTCGTCAAACACCTTTCTAGCAGGTCCAACATACCGTGCAAGTGTGACTCATTGCCCTAGTCTGAGCTGCACTGAGAATAACCCTCGGCTTCGCATTCGATCTGGGACCCCCTGCCTGAAGTCACCCTGCCTCCAGGAGAATGTCAGCTTGCATTCCGACTGCAACTAAAGCCCAGTTCCTCGTGTAACACTGCAGGCTTTTGAAGAGCCACGGGCCCGGAGGCTTAGCTGGGGCGTTCCTTGGTTGAGGCAGTTTGCTGTTTGCAGAACACCGTGCTTCGACGAGTTGATTAAAGGAAGGAACCACTGGGTAACCTGTGTCTCTTTGGACTTGTTAGAAAGCACAGGGATGTATGCTGCGTATGCCCGTGGAAATGGGGGCCTGATGGAACTAGCCTTGCTTTCCCATTTGGAAAGCTCCATTCATGCTGCCTTGAAGCTACTTGAAATTGACTGCTGTTGACAGGCCACTAGCCACTGTAGGCATGGCTCTGGGAAGAAAATGAGTTTTCTCCAGGTTAGCCGGGTGCTTCGATGGCCGGGGTGGAGCTCATCCTGCCATGCTCTAGAGCTAAAGGGAAAGTCAACGTGAGTACTGGCCTCGAGGTAAGTCCCTGAGTAGCCGCGCAGAAAGGGAGGCATGCAGCTCTTTCGATGAGGTCTTAGTCGCTGTTCTGCTTTATTATTATTATTTTTTTTATTTTTTATTGTTTTTTTAGGCCTTATTGATTGATTGATTGATTGCTATGTTGGGTCTTCGTTTCTGTGCTAGGGCTCTCTCCAATTGCGGTAAGTAGGGGCCACTCTTCATCGTGCTGCATAGGCCTCTCATTATCGCGGCCTCTCTTGTTGGGGAGCACAGGCTCCAGCGGCGCAGGCTCAGTAGTTGTGGCTCTCGGGCCCAGTTGCTCCACGGCTTGTGGGATCCTCCCAGACCAGGACTTGAACCCGTGTACCCTGCGTTGGCAGACAGATTCTCAACCACTGCGCCACCAGGGAAGCCCCTGTTCTGCTTTATTTTAAAGGAAGTACCCTTTTCAGGACTCCTAGGCCCCTTGGGTGTGCATCATTTTCCCTCCAAGATCAGTGAGTACCTCCAGACCCCTGTGGGCCTGCTGAGCAACATCGAGGCCCAAAGGTCAGGCCTTCGGAGGCCCTCTGTGTATGCCGAGTGATGGGCAACACACTGCTCGTTCCTTAAGGAGAGCTACATTTCCAGAGCACTGGAACAGCCTCAGGACCACATTTCTAACCAGTGCGACGTGCCATGGAACTGTTCGTCATGGCCCCCGTCTGAGCTGCCATGAGAAAACACTCTGCTTAGGATTCTTCGAGGACCTCGTACCTGAAGTCTCTCTGCTCGAGGAGAAAGTCAGCATCCTACCATGCTGTGTCGCTAACGGGACACTCAGCGTGAGCAGTTGTCTCGAGGTAAGGCCCTGAATTGCCATGCAGAAGCGGAGGCGTGCAGCATTTTCCATGAGGCCGTAGCCGCTGCTCTGCATTGTTTTAACCTCAGTACGCTTTGCAGGACATCTAGGAACCCCGCGTGGGCACCGTATACCCTGCAAGAACACTGAGTACCCTCAGGCCCCCATGGGCCTGCTAAGCCACATCCAGGCCCGTAGTCCTTTGGAACCACTCTGTGTATGCCGAGTGTAGGGCAACAGTCTGCATTCTTTCTTGGGACAGCTTGAATACCTCAACACTCCCACAGGTCGTCAAACACCTTTCTAGCAGGTCCAACATACCGTGCAAGTGTGACTCATTGCCCTAGTCTGAGCTGCACTGAGAATAACCCTCGGCTTCGCATTCGATCTGGGACCCCCTGCCTGAAGTCACCCTGCCTCCAGGAGAATGTCAGCTTGCGTTCCGACTGCAACTAAAGCCCAGTTCCTCGTGTAACACTGCAGGCTTTTGAAGAGCCACGGGCCCGGAGGCTTAGCTGGGGCGTTCCTTGGTTGAGGCAGTTTGCTGTTTGCAGAACACCCTGCTTCGACGAGTTGATTCAAGGAAGGAACCACTGGGTAACCTGTGTCTCTTTGGACTTGTTAGAAAGCACAGGGATGTATGCTGCGTGTGCCCGTGGAAATGGGGGCCTGATGGAACTAGCCTTGCTTTCCCATTTGGAAAGCTCCATTCATGCTGCCTTGAAGCTACTTGAAATTGACTGCTGTTGACAGGCCACTAGCCACTGTAGGCATGGCTCTGGGAAGAAAATGAGTTTTCTCCAGGTTAGCCGGGTGCTTCGATGGCCGGGGTGGAGCTCATCCTGCCACGCTCTAGAGCTAAAGGGAAAGTCAACGTGAGTACTGGCCTCGAGGTAAGTCCCTGAGTAGCCGCGCAGAAAGGGAGGCATGCAGCTCTTTCCATGAGGTCTTAGTCGCTGTTCTGCTTTATTATTATTATTTTTTTATTCTTTATTGTTTTTTTAGGCCTTATCGATTGATTGATTGATTGCTATGTTGGGTCTTCGTTTCTGTGCTAGGGCTCTCTCCAATTGCGGTAAGTAGGGGCCACTCTTCATCGCGCTGCATAGGCCTCTCATTATCGCGGCCTCTCTTATTGCGGAGCACAGGCTCCAGCGGCGCAGGCTCAGTAGTTGTGGCTCACGGGCCCAGTTGCTCCACGGCTTGTGGGATCCTCCCAGACCAGGGCTTGAACCCGTGTACCCTGCGTTGGCAGACAGATTCTCAACCACTGCGCCACCAGGGAAGCCCCTGTTCTGCTTTATTTTAAAGGAAGTACCCTTTTCAGGACTCCTAGGCCCCTTGGGTGTGCATCATTTTCCCTCCCAGATCAGTGAGTACCTCCAGACCCCTGTGGGCCTACTGAGCAACATCGAGGCCCAAAGGTCGGGCCTTCGGAGGCCCTCTGTGTATGCCGAGTGATGGGCAACACACTTCTCGTTCCTTAAGGAGAGCTACATTTCCAGAGCACTGGAACAGCCTCAGGACCACATTTCTAACCAGTGCGACGTGCCATGGAACTGTTCGTCATGGTCCCCGTCTGAGCTGCCATGAGAAATCACTCTGCTTAGGATTCTTCGAGGACCTCGTACCTGAAGTCTCTCTGCTCGAGGAGAAAGTCAGCATCCTACCATGCTGTGTCGCTAACGGGACACTCAGCATGAGCAGTTGTCTCGAGGTAAGGCCCTGAATTGCCATGCAGAAGCGGAGGCGTGCAGCAGTTTCCAGGAGGACGTAGCCACTGCTCTGCATTGTTTTAACCTCAGTACGCTTTGCAGGACATCTAGGAACCCCGCGTGGGCACCGTATACCCTGCAAGAACACTGAGTACCCTCAGGCCCCCATGGGCCTGCTAAGCCACATCCAGGCCCGTAGTCCTTTGGAACCACTCTGTGTATGCCGAGTGTAGGGCAACAGTCTGCATTCTTTCTTGGGACAGCTTGAATATCTCAACACTCCCACAGGTCGTCAAACACCTTTCTAGCAGGTCCAGCATACCGTGCAAGTGTGACTCATGGCCCTAGTCTGAGCTGCACTGAGAATAACCCTCGGCTTCGCATTCGATCAGGGACCCCCTGCCTGAAGTCACCCTGCCTCCAGGAGAATGTCAGCTTGCGTTCCGACTGCAACTAAAGCCCAGTTCCTCGTGTAACACTGCAGGCTTTTGAAGAGCCACGGGCCCGGAGGCTTAGCTGGGGCGTTCCTTGGTTGAGGCAGTTTGCTGTTTGCAGAACACCCTGCTTCGACGAGTTGATTCAAGGAAGGAACCACTGGGTAACCTGTGTCTCTTTGGACTTGTTAGAAAGCACAGGGATGTAGGCTGCGTGTGCCCGTGGAAATGTGGGCCTGATGGAACTAGCCTTGCTTTCCCATTTGGAAAGCTCCATTCATGCTGCCTTGAAGCTACTTGAAATTGACTGCTGTTGACAGGCCACTAGCCACTGTAGGCATGGCTCTGGGAAGAAAATGAGTTTTCTCCAGGTTAGCCGGGTGCTTCGATGGCCGGGGTGGAGCTCATCCTGCCACGCTCTAGAGCTAAAGGGAAAGTCAACATGAGTACTGGCCTCGAGGTAAGTCCCTGAGTAGCCGCGCAGAAAGGGAGGCATGCAGCTCTTTCCATGAGGTCTTAGTCGCTGTTCTGCTTTATTATTATTATTTTTTTTATTTTTTATTGTTTTTTTAAGACTTATTGATTGATTGATTGATTGCTATGTTGGGTCTTCGTTTCTGTGCTAGGGCTCTCTCCAATTGCGGTAAGTAGGGGCCACTCTTCATCGCGCTGCATAGGCCTCTCATTATCGTGGCCTCTCTTGTTGCGGAGCACAGGCTCCAGCGGCGCAGGCTCAGTAGTTGTGGCTCTCGGGCTCAGTTGCTCCACGGCTTGTGGGATCCTCCCAGACCAGGACTTGAACCCGTGTACCCTGCGTTGGCAGACAGATTCTCAACCACTGCGCCACCAGGGAAGCCCCTGTTCTGCTTTATTTTAAAGGAAGTACCCTTTTCAGGACTCCTAGGCCCCTTGGGTGTGCATCATTTTCCCTCCAAGATCAGTGAGTACCTCCAGACCCCTGTGGGCCTGCTGAGCAACATCGAGGCCCAAAGGTCGGGCATTCGGAGGCCCTCTGTGTATGCCGAGTGATGGGCAACACACTGCTCGTTCCTTAAGGAGAGCTACATTTCCAGAGCACTGGAACAGCCTCAGGACCACATTTCTAACCAGTGCGACGTGCCATGGAACTGTTCGTCATGGCCCCCGTCTGAGCTGCCATGAGAAAACACTCTGCTTAGGATTCTTCGAGAACCTCGTACCTGAAGTCTCTCTGCTCGAGGAGAAAGTCAGCATCCTACCATGCTGTGTCGCTAACGGGACACTCAGCGTGAGCAGTTGTCTCGAGGTAAGGCCCTGAATTGCCATGCAGAAGCGGAGGCGTGCAGCATTTTCCATGAGGCCGTAGCCGCTGCTCTGCATTGTTTTAACCTCAGTACGCTTTGCAGGACATCTAGGAACCCCGCGTGGGCACCGTATACCCTGCAAGAACACTGAGTACCCTCAGGCCCCCATGGGCCTGCTAACCCACATCCAGGCCCGTAGTCCTTTGGAACCACTCTGTGTATGCCGAGTGTAGGGCAACAGTCTGCATTCTTTCTTGGGACAGCTTGAATACCTCAACACTCCCACAGGTCGTCAAACACCTTTCTAGCAGGTCCAACATACCGTGCAAGTGTGACTCATTGCCCTAGTCTGAGCTGCACTGAGAATAACCCTCGGCTTCGCATTCGATCTGGGACCCCCTGCCTGAAGTCACCCTGCCTCCAGGAGAATGTCAGCTTGCGTTCCGACTGCAACTAAAGCCCAGTTCCTCGTGTAACACTGCAGGCTTTTGAAGAGCCACGGGCCCGGAGGCTTAGCTGGGGCGTTCCTTGGTTGAGGCAGTTTGCTGTTTGCAGAACACCGTGCTTCGACGAGTTGATTAAAGGAAGGAACCACTGGGTAACCTGTGTCTCTTTGGACTTGTTAGAAAGCACAGGGATGTATGCTGCGTATGCCCGTGGAAATGGGGGCCTGATGGAACTAGCCTTGCTTTCCCATTTGGAAAGCTCCATTCATGCTGCCTTGAAGCTACTTGAAATTGACTGCTGTTGACAGGCCACTAGCCACTGTAGGCATGGCTCTGGGAAGAAAATGAGTTTTCTCCAGGTTAGCCGGGTGCTTCGATGGCCGGGGTGGAGCTCATCCTGCCATGCTCTAGAGCTAAAGGGAAAGTCAACGTGAGTACTGGCCTCGAGGTAAGTCCCTGAGTAGCCGCGCAGAAAGGGAGGCATGCAGCTCTTTCGATGAGGTCTTAGTCGCTGTTCTGCTTTATTATTATTTTTTTTTTTATTTTTTATTGTTTTTTTAGGCCTTATTGATTGATTGATTGATTGCTATGTTGGGTCTTCGTTTCTGTGCTAGGGCTCTCTCCAATTGCGGTAAGTAGGGGCCACTCTTCATCGTGCTGCATAGGCCTCTCATTATCGCGGCCTCTCTTGTTGGGGAGCACAGGCTCCAGCGGCGCAGGCTCAGTAGTTGTGGCTCTCGGGCCCAGTTGCTCCACGGCTTGTGGGATCCTCCCAGACCAGGACTTGAACCCGTGTACCCTGCGTTGGCAGACAGATTCTCAACCACTGCGCCACCAGGGAAGCCCCTGTTCTGCTTTATTTTAAAGGAAGTACCCTTTTCAGGACTCCTAGGCCCCTTGGGTGTGCATCATTTTCCCTCCAAGATCAGTGAGTACCTCCAGACCCCTGTGGGCCTGCTGAGCAACATCGAGGCCCAAAGGTCAGGCCTTCGGAGGCCCTCTGTGTATGCCGAGTGATGGGCAACACACTGCTCGTTCCTTAAGGAGAGCTACATTTCCAGAGCACTGGAACAGCCTCAGGACCACATTTCTAACCAGTGCGACGTGCCATGGAACTGTTCGTCATGGCCCCCGTCTGAGCTGCCATGAGAAAACACTCTGCTTAGGATTCTTCGAGGACCTCGTACCTGAAGTCTCTCTGCTCGAGGAGAAAGTCAGCATCCTACCATGCTGTGTCGCTAACGGGACACTCAGCGTGAGCAGTTGTCTCGAGGTAAGGCCCTGAATTGCCATGCAGAAGCGGAGGCGTGCAGCATTTTCCATGAGGCCGTAGCCGCTGCTCTGCATTGTTTTAACCTCAGTACGCTTTGCAGGACATCTAGGAACCCCGCGTGGGCACCGTATACCCTGCAAGAACACTGAGTACCCTCAGGCCCCCATGGGCCTGCTAAGCCACATCCAGGCCCGTAGTCCTTTGCAACCACTCTGTGTATGCCGAGTGTAGGGCAACAGTCTGCATTCTTTCTTGGGACAGCTTGAATACCTCAACACTCCCACAGGTCGTCAAACACCTTTCTAGCAGGTCCAACATACCGTGCAAGTGTGACTCATTGCCCTAGTCTGAGCTGCACTGAGAATAACCCTCGGCTTCGCATTCGATCTGGGACCCCCTGCCTGAAGTCACCCTGCCTCCAGGAGAATGTCAGCTTGCGTTCCGACTGCAACTAAAGCCCAGTTCCTCGTGTAACACTGCAGGCTTTTGAAGAGCCACGGGCCCGGAGGCTTAGCTGGGGCGTTCCTTGGTTGAGGCAGTTTGCTGTTTGCAGAACACCGTGCTTCGACGAGTTGATTCAAGGAAGGAACCACTGGGTAACCTGTGTCTCTTTGGACTTGTTAGAAAGCACAGGGATGTATGCTGCGTGTGCCCGTGGAAATGGGGGCCTGATGGAACTAGCCTTGCTTTCCCATTTGGAAAGCTCCATTCATGCTGCCTTGAAGCTACTTGAAATTGACTGCTGTTGACAGGCCACTAGCCACTGTAGGCATGGCTCTGGGAAGAAAATGAGTTTTCTCCAGGTTAGCCGGGTGCTTCGATGGCCGGGGTGGAGCTCATCCTGCCACGCTCTAGAGCTAAAGGGAAAGTCAACGTGAGTACTGGCCTCGAGGTAAGTCCCTGAGTAGCCGCGCAGAAAGGGAGGCATGCAGCTCTTTCCATGAGGTCTTAGTCGCTGTTCTGCTTTATTATTTTTTTTTTTATTTTTTATTGTTTTTTTAGGCCTTATTGATTGATTGATTGATTGCTATGTTGGGTCTTCGTTTCTGTGCTAGGGCTCTCTCCAATTGCGGTAAGTAGGGGCCACTCTTCATCGCGCTGCATAGGCCTCTCATTATCGCGGCCTCTCTTATTGCGGAGCACAGGCTCCAGCGGCGCAGGCTCAGTAGTTGTGGCTCACGGGCCCAGTTGCTCCACGGCTTGTGGGATCCTCCCAGACCAGGGCTTGAACCCGTGTACCCTGCGTTGGCAGACAGATTCTCAACCACTGCGCCACCAGGGAAGCCCCTGTTCTGCTTTATTTTAAAGGAAGTACCCTTTTCAGGACTCCTAGGCCTCTTGGGTGTGCATCATTTTCCCTCCCAGATCAGTGAGTACCTCCAGACCCCTGTGGGCCTGCTGAGCAACATCGAGGCCCAAAGGTCGGGCCTTCGGAGGCCCTCTGTGTATGCCGAGTGATGGGCAACACACTTCTCGTTCCTTAAGGAGAGCTACATTTCCAGAGCACTGGAACAGCCTCAGGACCACATTTCTAACCAGTGCGACGTGCCATGGAACTGTTCGTCATGGTCCCCGTCTGAGCTGCCATGAGAAATCACTCTGCTTAGGATTCTTCGAGGACCTCGTACCTGAAGTCTCTCTGCTCGAGGAGAAAGTCAGCATCCTACCATGCTGTGTCGCTAACGGGACACTCAGCATGAGCAGTTGTCTCGAGGTAAGGCCCTGAATTGCCATGCAGACGCGGAGGCGTGCAGCATTTTCCATGAGGCCGTAGCCGCTGCTCTGCATTGTTTTAACCTCAGTACGCTCTGCAGGACATCTACGAACCCCGCGTGGGCACCCTATTCCCTGCAAGAACACTGAGTACCCTCAGGCCCCCATGGGCCTGCTAAGCCACATCCAGGCCCGTAGCCCTTTGGAACCACTCTGTGTATGCCGAGTGTAGGGCAACAGTCTGCATTCTTTCTTGGGACAGCTTGAATACCTCAACACTACCACAGGTCGTCAAACACCTTTCTAGCAGGTCCAACATACCGTGCAAGTGTGACTCATTGCCCTAGTCTGAGCTGCACTGAGAATAACCCTCGGCTTCGCATTCGATCTGGGACCCCCTGCCTGAAGTCACCCTGCCTCCAGGAGAATGTCAGCTTGCGTTCCGACTGCAACTAAAGCCCAGTTCCTCGTGTAACACTGCAGGCTTTTGAAGAGCCACGGGCCCGGAGGCTTAGCTGGGGCGTTCCTTGGTTGAGGCAGTTTGCTGTTTGCAGAACACCCTGCTTTGACGAGTTGATTCAAGGAAGGAACCACTGGGTAACCTGTGTCTCTTTGGACTTGTTAGAAAGCACAGGGATATATGCTGCGTATGCCCGTGGAAATGGGGGCCTGATGGAACTAGCCTTGCTTTCCCATTTGGAAAGCTCCATTCATGCTGCCTTGAAGCTACTTGAAATTGACTGCTGTTGACAGGCCACTAGCCACTGTAGGCATGGCTCTGGGAAGAAAATGAGTTTTCTCCAGGTTAGCCGGGTGCTTCGATGGCCGGGGTGGAGCTCATCCTGCCACGCTCTAGAGCTAAAGGGAAAGTCAACGTGAGTACTGGCCTCGAGGTAAGTCCCTGAGTAGCCGCGCAGAAAGGGAGGCATGCAGCTCTTTCCATGAGGTCTTAGTCGCTGTTCTGCTTTATTATTATTATTTTTTTATTTTTTATTGTTTTTTTAGGCCTTATTGATTGATTGATTGATTGCTATGTTGGGTCTTCGTTTCTGTGCTAGGGCTCTCTCCAATTGCGGTAAGTAGGGGCCACTCTTCATCGCGCTGCATAGGCCTCTCATTATCGCGGCCTCTCTTATTGCGGAGCACAGGCTCCAGCGGCGCAGGCTCAGTAGTTGTGGCTCACGGGCCCAGTTGCTCCACGGCTTGTGGGATCCTCCCAGACCAGGGCTTGAACCCGTGTACCCTGCGTTGGCAGACAGATTCTCAACCACTGCGCCACCAGGGAAGCCCCTGTTCTGCTTTATTTTAAAGGAAGTACCCTTTTCAGGACTCCTAGGCCCCTTGGGTGTGCATCATTTTCCCTCCAAGATCAGTGAGTACCTCCAGACCCCTGTGGGCCTGCTGAGCAACATCGAGGCCCAAAGGTCGGGCCTTCGGAGGCCCTCTGTGTATGCCGAGTGATGGGCAACACACTTCTCGTTCCTTAAGGAGAGCAACATTTCCAGAGCACTGGAACAGCCTCAGGACCACATTTCTAACCAGTGCGACGTGCCATGGAACTGTTCGTCATGGCCCCCGTCTGAGCTGCCATGAGAAAACACTCTGCTTAGGATTATTCGAGGACCTCGTACCTGAAGTCTCTCTGCTCGAGGAGAAAGTCAGCATCCTACCATGCTGTGTCGCTAACGGGACACTCAGCGTGAGCAGTTGTCTCGAGGTAAGGCCCTGAACTGCCATGCAGAAGCGGAGGCGTGCAGCATTTTCCATGAGGCCGTAGCCGCTGCTCTGCATTGTTTTAACCTCAGTACGCTCTGCAGGACATCTACGAACCCCGCGTGGGCACCCTATTCCCTGCAAGAACACTGAGTACCCTCAGGCCCCCATGGGCCTGCTAAGCCACATCCAGGCCCGTAGCCCTTTGGAACCACTCTGTGTATGCCGAGTGTAGGGCAACAGTCTGCATTCTTTCTTGGGACAGCTTGAATGCCTCAACACTCCCACAGGTCGTCAAACACCTTTCTAGCAGGTCCAACATACCGTGCAAGTGTGACTCATTGCCCTAGTCTGAGCTGCACTGAGAATAACCCTCGGCTTCGCATTCGATCTGGGACCCCCTGCCTGAAGTCACCCTGCCTCCAGGAGAATGTCAGCTTGCGTTCCGACTGCAACTAAAGCCCAGTTCCTCGTGTAACACTGCAGGCTTTTGAAGAGCCACGGGCCCGGAGGCTTAGCTGGGGCGTTCCTTGGTTGAGGCAGTTTGCTGTTTGCAGAACACCCTGCTTCGACGAGTTGATTCAAGGAAGGAACCACTGGGTAACCTGTGTCTCTTTGGACTTGTTAGAAAGCACAGGGATGCATGCTGCGTGTGCCCGTGGAAATGGGGGCCTGATGGAACTAGCCTTGCTTTCCCATTTGGAAAGCTCCATTCATGCTGCCTTGAAGCTACTTGAAATTGACTGCTGCTGACAGGCCACTAGCCACTGTAGGCATGGCTCTGGGAAGAAAATGAGTTTTCTCCAGGTTAGCCGGGTGCTTCGATGGCCGGGGTGGAGCTCATCCTGCCACGCTCTAGAGTAAAGGGAAAGTCAACGTGAGTACTGGCCTCGAGGTAAGTCCCTGAGTAGCCGCGCAGAAAGGGAGGCATGCAGCTCTTTCGATGAGGTCTTAGTCGCTGTTCTGCTTTATTATTATTATTTTTTTTATTTTTTATTGTTTTTTTAAGACTTATTGATTGATTGATTGATTGCTATGTTGGGTCTTCGTTTCTGTGCTAGGGCTCTCTCCAATTGCGGTAAGTAGGGGCCACTCTTCATCGCGGTGCATAGGCCTCTCATTATCGCGGCCTCTCTTGTTGCGGAGCACAGGCTCCAGCGGCGCAGGCTCAGTAGTTGTGGCTCACGGGCCCAGTTGCTCCTCGGCCTGTGGGATCCTCCCCTACCAGGGCTCGAACCCGTGTACCCTGCGTTGGCAGACAGATTCTCAACCACTGCGCCACCAGGGAAGCCCCTGTTCTGCTTTATTTTAAAGGAAGTACCCTTTTCAGGACTCCTAGGCCCCTTGCGTGTGCATCATTTTCCCTCCAAGATCAGTGAGTACCTCCAGACCCCTGTGGGCCTGCTGAGCAACATCGAGGCCCAAAGGTCGGGCCTTCGGAGGCCCTCTGTGTATGCCGAGTGATGGGCAACACACTGCTCGTTCCTTAAGGAGAGCTACATTTCCAGAGCACTGGAACAGCCTCAGGACCACATTTCTAACCAGTGTGACGTGCCATGGAAGTGTTCGTCATGGCCCCCGTCTGAGCTGCCATGAGAAAACACTCTGCTTAGGATTCTTCGAGGACCTCGTACCTGAAGTCACTCTCCTCGAGGAGAAAGTCAGCATCCTACCATGCTGTGTCACTAACAGGACACTCAGCATGAGCAGTTGTCTCGAGGTAAGGCCCTGAATTGCCATGCAGAAGCGGAGGCGTGCAGCATTTTCCATGAGGCCGTAGCCGCTGCTCTGCATTGTTTTAACCTCAGTACGCTCTGCAGGACATCTACGAACCCCGCGTGGGCACCCTATTCCCTGCAAGAACACTGAGTACCCTCAGGCCCCCATGGGCCTGCTAAGCCACATCCAGGCCCGTAGCCCTTTGGAACCACTCTGTGTATGCCGAGTGTAGGGCAACAGTCTGCATTCTTTCTTGGGACAGCTTGAATACCTCAGCACTCCCACAGGTCGTCAAACACCTTTCTAGCAGGTCCAACATACCGTGCAAGTGTGACTCATGGCCCTAGTCTGAGCTGCACTGAGAATAACCCTCGGCTTCGCATTCGATCAGGGACCCCCTGCCTGAAGTCACCCTGCCTCCAGGAGAATGTCAGCTTGCGTTCCGACTGCAACTAAAGCCCAGTTCCTCGTGTAACACTGCAGGCTTTTGAAGAGCCACGGGCCCGGAGGCTTAGCTGGGGCGTTCCTTGGTTGAGGCAGTTTGCTGTTTGCAGAACACCCTGCTTCGACGAGTTGATTCAAGGAAGGAACCACTGGGTAACCTGTGTCTCTTTGGACTTGTTAGAAAGCACAGGGATGCATGCTGCGTGTGCCCGTGGAAATGGGGGCCTGATGGAACTAGCCTTGCTTTCCCATTTGGAAAGCTCCATTCATGCTGCCTTGAAGCTACTTGAAATTGACTGCTGTTGACAGGCCACTAGCCACTGTAGGCATGGCTCTGGGAAGAAAATGAGTTTTCTCCAGGTTAGCCGGGTGCTTCAATGGCCGAGGTGGAGCTCATCCTGCCACGCTCTAGAGCTAAAGGGAAAGTCAACGTGAGTACTGGCCTCGAGGTAAGTCCCTGAGTAGCCGCGCAGAAAGGGAGGCATGCAGCTCTTTCCATGAGGTCTTAGTCACTGTTCTGCTTTATTTTATTTTATTTTTTTATTTTTTATTGTTTTTTTAAGACTTATTGATTGATTGATTGATTGCTATGTTGGGTCTTCGTTTTTGTGCTAGGGCTCTCTCCAATTGCGGTAAGTAGGGGCCACTCTTCATTGCGGTGCGTAGGCCTCTCACTATCGCGGCCTCTCTTGTTGCGGAGCACAGGCTCCAGAGGCGCAGGCTCAATAGTTGTGGCTCACGGGCCCTGTTGCTCCGCGGCCTGTGGGATCCTCCCAGACCAGGGCTCGAACCCGTGTACCCTGCGTTGGCAGACAGATTCTCAACCACTGCGCCACCAGGGAAGCCCCTGTTCTGCTTTATTTTAAAGGAAGTACCCTTTTCAGGACTCCTAGGCCCCTTGGGTGTGCATCATTTTCCCTCCAAGATCAGTGAGTACTTCCAGAACCCAGTGGGCCTGCTGAGCAACATCGAGGCCCAAAGGTCGGGCCTTCGGAGGCCCTCTGTGTATGCCGAGTGAAGGGCAACACACTGCTCATTTCTTAAAGAGAGCTACATTTCCAGATCACTGGAAGAACCTCAGGACCACATATGTAGCCAGTGCGACGTGCCATGGAAGTGTTCGTCATGGCCCCCGTCTGAGCTGCTAAGAGAAAACACTCCGCTTAGGGGTTTTCGAGGACCTCGTACCTCAAGTCACTCTGCTCGAGGAGAAAGTCAGCATCCTACCATGCTGTGTCGCTAACGGGACACTCAGCGTGAGCAGTTGTCTCGAGGTAAGGCCCTGAATTGCCATGCAGAAGCGGAGGCGTGCAGCAGTTTCCAGGAGGCCGTAGCCGCTGCTCTGCATTGTTTTAACCTCAGTACGCTCTGCAGGACATCTACGAACCCCGCGTGGGCACCCTATTCCCTGCAAGAACACTGAGTACCCTCAGGCCCCCATGGGCCTGCTAAGCCACATCCAGGCCCGTAGCCCTTTGGAACCACTCTGTGTATGCCGAGTGTAGGGCAACAGTCTGCATTCTTTCTTGGGACAGCTTGAATATCTCAACACTCCCACAGGTCGTCAAACACCTTTCTAGCAGGTCCAACATACCGTGCAAGTGTGACTCATGGCCCTAGTCTGAGCTGCACTGAGAATAACCCTCCGCTTCGCATTCGATCTGGGACCCCCTGCCTGAAGTCACCCTGCCTCCAGGAGAATGTCAGCTTGCGTCCCAACTGCAACTAAAGCCCAGTTCCTCGTGTAACACTGCAGGCTTTTGAAGAGCCACGGGCCCGGAGGCTTAGCTGGGGCGTTCCTTGGTTGAGGCAGTTTGCTGTTTGCAGAACACCCTGCTTCGACGAGTTGATTCAAGGAAGGAACCACTGGGTAACCTGTGTCTCTTTGGACTTGTTAGAAAGCACAGGGATGCATGCTGCGTGTGCCCTTGGAAATGGGGGTCTGATGGAACTAGCCTTGCTTTCCCATTTGGAAAGCTCCATTCATGCTGCCTTGAAGCTACTTGAAATTGACTGCTGTTGACAGGCCACTAGCCACTGTAGGCATGGCTCTGGGAAGAAAATGAGTTTTCTCCAGGTTAGCCGGGTGCTTCGATGGCCGGGGTGGAGCTCATCCTGCCACGCTCTAGAGCTAAAGGGAAAGTCAACGTGAGTACTGGCCTCGAGGTAAGTCCCTGAGTAGCCGCGCAGAAAGGGAGGCATGCAGCTCTTTCCATGAGGTCTTAGTCGCTGTTCTGCTTTATTATTATTATTTTTTTTATTTTTTATTGTTTTTTTAGGCCTTATTGATTGATTGATTGATTGCTATGTTGGGTCTTCGTTTCTGTGCTAGGGCTCTCTCCAATTGCGGTAAGTAGGGGCCACTCTTCATCGCGCTGCATAGGCCTCTCATTATCGCGGCCTCTCTTGTTGCGGAGCACAGGCTCCAGCGGCGCAGGCTCAGTAGTTGTGGCTCACGGGCCCAGTTGCTCCACGGCCTGTGGGATCCTCCCAGACCAGGGCTCGAACCCGTGTACCCTGCATTGGCAGACAGATTCTCAACCACTGCGCCACCAGGGAAGCCCCTGTTCTGCTTTATTTTAAAGGAAGTACCCTTTTCAGGACTCCTAGGCCCCTTGGGTGTGCATCATTTTCCCTCCAAGATCAGTGAGTACCTCCAGACCCCTGTGGGCCTGCTGAGCAACATCGAGGCCCAAAGGTCGGGCCTTCGGAGGCCCTCTGTGTATGCCGAGTGATGGGCAACACACTGCTCGTTCCTTAAGGAGAGCTACATTTCCAGAGCACTGGAACAGCCTCAGGACCACATTTCTAACCAGTGCGACGTGCCATGGAACTGTTCGTCATGGCCCCCGTCTGAGCTGCCATGAGAAAACACTCTGCTTAGGATTCTTCGAGAACCTCGTACCTGAAGTCTCTCTGCTCGAGGAGAAAGTCAGCATCCTACCATGCTGTGTCGCTAACGGGACACTCAGCATGAGCAGTTGTCTCGAGGTAAGGCCCTGAATTGCCATGCAGAAGCGGAGGCGTGCAGCATTTTCCATGAGGCCGTAGCCGCTGCTCTGCATTGTTTTAACCTCAGTACGCTCTGCAGGACATCTACGAACCCCGCGTGGGCACCCTATTCCCTGCAAGAACACTGAGTACCCTCAGGCCCCCATGGGCCTGCTAAGCCACATCCAGGCCCGTAGCTCTTTGGAACCACTCTGTGTATGCCGAGTGTAGGGCAACAGTCTGCATTCTTTCTTGGGACAGCTAGAATATCTCAACACTCCCACAGGTCGTCAAACACCTTTCTAGCAGGTCCAACATACCGTGCAAGTGTGACTCATTGCCCTAGTCTGAGCTGCACTGAGAATAACCCTCGGCTTCGCATTCGATCTGGGACCCCCTGCCTGAAGTCACCCTGCCTCCAGGAGAATGTCAGCTTGCGTTCCGACTGCAACTAAAGCCCAGTTCCTCGTGTAACACTGCAGGCTTTTGAAGAGCCACGGGCCCGGAGGCTTAGCTGGGGCGTTCCTTGGTTGAGGCAGTTTGCTGTTTGCAGAACACCCTGCTTCGACGAGTTGATTCAAGGAAGGAACCACTGGGTAACCTGTGTCTCTTTGGACTTGTTATAAAGCACAGGGATGCATGCTGCGTGTGCCCGTGGAAATGGGGGCCTGATGGAACTAGCCTTGCTTTCCCATTTGGAAAGCTCCATTCATGCTGCCTTGAAGCTACTTGAAATTGACTGCTGTTGACAGGCCACTAGCCACTGTAGGCATGGCTCTGGGAAGAAAATGAGTTTTCTCCAGGTTAGCCGGGTGTTTCAATGGCCGGGGTGGAGCTCATCCTGCCACGCTCTAGAGCTAAAGGGAAAGTCAACGTGAGTACTGGCCTCGAGGTAAGTCCCTGAGTAGCCGCGCAGAAAGGGAGGCATGCAGCTCTTTCCATGAGGTCTTAGTCGTTGTTCTGCTTTATTATTATTTTTTTTTTATTTTTTATTGTTTTTTTAAGACTTATCGATTGATTGATTGATTGCTATGTTGGGTCTTCGTTTCTGTGCTAGGGCTCTCTCCAATTGCGGTAAGTAGGGGCCACTCTTCATTGCGGTGCGTAGGCCTCTCACTATCGCGGCCTCTCTTGTTGCGGAGCACAGGCTCCAGCGGCGCAGGCTCAGTAGTTGTGGCTCACGGGCCCTGTTGCTCCGCGGCCTGTGGGATCCTCCCAGACCAGGGCTCGAACCCGTGTACCCTGCGTTGGCAGGCAGATTCTCAACCACTGCACCACCAGGGAAGCCCCTGTTCTGCTTTATTTTAAAGGAAGTACCCTTTTCAGGACTCCTAGGCCCCTCGGGTGTGCATCATTTTCCCTCCAAGATCAGTGAGTACCTCCAGACCCCTGTGGGCCTGCTGAGCAACATCGAGACCCAAAGGTCGGGCCTTCGGAGGCCCTCTGTGTATGCCGAGTGAAGGGCAACACACTGCTCATTTCTTAAAGAGAGCTACATTTCCAGAGCACTGGAAGAGCCTCAGGACCACATTTCTAGCCAGTGCGACGTGCCATGGAAATGCTCATCATGGCCCCCGTCTGAGCTGCCATGAGAAAACAGTCTGCTTAGGATTCTTCGAGGACCTCGTACCTGAAGTCACTCTGCTCGAGGAGAAAGTCAACATCCTACCATGCTGTGTCGCTAATGGGACACTCAGCGTGAGCAGTTGTCTCGAGGTAAGGCCCTGAATTGCTATGCAGAAGCGGAGGCGTGCAGCAGTTTCCAGGAGGCCGTAGCCGGTGTTCTGCATTGTTTTAACGTCAGTACACTTTGCAGGACATGTAGGAACCCCGCGTGGGCACCCTATTCCCTGCAAGAACACTGAGTACCCTCAGGCCCCCATGGGCCTGCTAAGCCACATCCAGGCCCGTAGCCCTTCGGAGCCACTCTGTGTATGCCGAGTGTAGGGCAACAGACTGCACTCTTTCTTGGGAGAGCGTGATTTCCTCAACACTCCCACAGGTCGACGAACACCTTTCTAGCAGGTCCAACATACCGTGCAAGTGTGACTCATTGCCCTAGTCTGAGCTGCACCGAGAATAACCCTCGGCTTCGCATTCAATCTGGGACCCCCTGCCTGAAGTCACCGTGCCTCCAGGAGAATGTCGGCTTGCGTTCCGACTGCAACTAAAGCCCAGTTCTTCGTGTAACACTGCAGGCTTTTGAAGAGCCACGGGCCTGGAGGCCTAGCTGGGGATTTCCTTGGTTGAGGCAGTTTGCTGTTTGCAGAACACCCTGCTTTGAGGAGTTGATTCAGGGAAGGAACCACTGGGTAACCAGTGTCTCTTTGGACTTGTTAGAAAGCACAGGGATGTATGCTGCATGTGCCCGTGGAAATGGGGGCCTGATGGAACTAGCCTTGCTTTCCCATTTGGAAAGCTCCATTCATGCTGCTTTGAAGCTACTTGAAATTGACTGCTGATGACAGGCCACTAGCCACCGTAGGCATGGCTCTGGGAAGAATATGAGTTTTCTCTAGCTAAGCCGGGTGCTTCCATCGCCGGGGTGGAGCTCATCCTGCCACGCTCTAGAGCTAAAGGGAAACTCAACGTGAGTACTGGCCTCGAGATAATGGTGTGAGTAGCCGTGCAGAAATGGCGTCTTGCAACTTCTTCCATGATGTCTTAGTCACTCTTCTCCTTTATTTTATAGGAAGTACCCTTTTCCGGACTCCTAAGCCCCCTGTTTGGCAACCTTTTCCCCCCAGACCCCTCTATGTTTGCTGAGCAACAGCCAGGTCAGTTGGCCCTTCAGATGCCCTCTGTGTATGCCGAGCAAAGGGCAACATGCTACACTCTTACTTGAGAGAACTAGATTTCTTCAGCACTCCAGCAGCTTTAGGAAAACGTTTCTACGCCATCTAACATGCCATGGAATTGTGCCTCATTGCCCTATTGTGAGCTCTACTGAAAAAGCACTCTGCTAAGCATTCCTTCTAGGACTTCCTACTTGAAGTCACCCTGCCTCCAAGGGAACGTCGGCTGGCGTTCCAACTGTGAGTAAAGCACAGTTCTTCGTGTTACAGTGCAGGCTTTTGGAGCAAGCACAGGCCCAGAGGCCTAACTCAGGCATTCCTTAGTTGAGGCAGTTCGCTACACACAGAACACCCCGTGTAGAGATGCTGATTCAGGGAAGTGCCCAGTGTGTAGCTCGTGTCTCTTTTCACTTGTTAGGAAGCACGTGTAAGTGTGCTACGTGTCCGCTGGGAAATGGGGGCCTGGCGGCAGAAGCCATCTCATCAGAGGTGTTGGGAGTGTGTAGAGGCCTTATATTCCTGTTGTGTGTCCTGCAGGCATCCCATGAAAGACCAGAATCTAGGTCAACTTGGGCAAGCCACTTAAGTGAGCCTCAGCTTTCTTTATTTGTAAGGTGGGCACCACAGCGCTTCCCTCCCGTATGCATGGCGAAATCCTGGCAAGAAACGTACACCATGTGGCCCCACTTTGAAATCTTTAAAGAGGTCTGCCAATAAAAGTGTCTGTAGGTTGTACCTTCCCTGCAATGCGACACCTGGTCCAAGGTGGAGAGGTTCAGGGGTGAGCAGTTTGCCCTTCACATGAACGGACAGAGCTCAGCCAGCGGAGTCCCTTCACTGAGATCCTGGCTGCCGAGGTCCACACTTACCATGTATCCAGGCTCGTTTCAGATGGAGACTGAGAGGGCAAATAGGCAGGTGTAAGGATGCAATCCTCAAATCTTTGGCTTCAAATAATCCATCCCAAACTGCTACCCGAGCCCCCCAGTATCAAAAAGGAAACATGTTATAGACCCAGAAAAATGTGTTTCCCAAAAGGCCTAGGTTTGCCCTCATAGTCATCAGTATCTAAAATAGAAGTAGCAGTACACTTAAAATCTTAAACTTCTATGTATTTAGGGACCAAAGGCATTTTCATCAGAAAGAAAAGGGATTTAATAATGAAACCACAGAGAGATAAATTGTTTTCAAGCCCCTGATAAGAGAGGGGAGAAATGTCAACCCCATGGGAGTTGCAGAATCAGCAGTTAGGATTTTTGGATGCCAACTCTGGGGGAGAAGAGACTCCAGCCTGTACCCTCCCCGCCCCCCCTCCCCGGTATGCCTGGTTAGGAGGTGAGTCCTGCAGGCGCGGTGGCCCCTGGGCTGGCCGGAGCGGCAGGGTGAGTGCAGGGATCCCTGAACAGAACAGTTTACCCTCCCTCCCCAGAGACACCTGGCAATGTCTGGAGGGTGGGCTAGTGGCCAGTGGCCAGGGACACTGCTAAACACACTGCAAAGCCCAGGACAAAACCCACCGCAGGGAGCGATTCAGCCCAGAATGTCAGCAGTGCTGAGGATGAGAAATCTATGCATGTGGCAATGCTGGCCTCCAGGAGGAGCTCAGGAGACAGCCCAACCCCCTTCCTGCCCACAAGGGGGCGATGGTCCTCTCCTGTAGCTTGCTCCGATTTAAGGGCCTTTTGCTGTCCGCTGCTGGTGAGTGACCCAGTGCCCTGGCTTTAGGGGTCGGGGCCTGAGGGCCTCGTTAGCTCCCTGAATTCTGTGCACGCAGAGTGCGCTTCACCCCCGCGCTCCCCGCTGTTGTAGAGCAGGGTCTGCAAAGCCAGGAGGAGGGATTGCTGGATTTGGCGCTAGCAGGCTTGGTCTTGGTGTCACTGGTAGTGCACAGGGTGGTATTTGGGGTAGAAAGAGACGAATCAGGCCGAGTAGCAGCGAGGTGGCGGCTGCGGTGCGGAGCGCCCCTGAGTCGCGAGGCTCCAGGACCCGCTGGTCAGCAGCAGAGGTGTGACCAAGACACAGCCTCACACCGTGCCCCGCGGCCTGTGCCTTTCGGAGCTGCCCTCTTCAGAAGGCTCTCCCAGGCGCAGACCACCCCATCCCCAAGCCCCAGCACGCTGGCCACTCCGCACTGGACATCGAGAGGTCGTGCGGGGTGTGGTGTCCACGCCAGACTGACGTCCAGGTCAGAGGGGCTCAGCCTGAGGCTGAAAGGAGATGGATGGATCAGTAGGTTAGTGGCGGTATCTCTTGGGAGGGAAGAACAGGGAATTTTTACTTCTCAGTTATCTTCTGCATTTTAAAAACTTCTGCCATGAGTATGCATTTCTGTAACCAAAACCTTATTAGAGTGGAAGCTTAGCGAGGCAGCTTTGCAAAAGGACCCTGCCTGACTCTTGACCCACCTGTGTGCCTAAATGCACATGCAGCTGGGGCTTGGTCAGCAGTGGTGACCTCCTGAAGCTATTTACAACCTGTAAACGGTGTGTGCTCCTCCACGGGATATCTCAGTTCTCTGACTCTCAGGTTCTTCTTCTGTGGAGAAAAAGGGAAGATATGTTCCACAAATGTCCACAGTTCCCCATGAAGAATGTACCTCTGGGCATGAACATGTGCTGGAGTGGCATGATGCTGGGGTCTGCCCCTCGCAGCTCAATCTCAAAGACTCCAAGCAGAGCTACCTACTTTATATTTTTCTTCCCTTCTGAAGACATTGGCTGGCACTTGGCCTTGGTCCAGGGTGTACGCCTTCTTCAACCTGTTGACTGCAGAGTCCTCACATTGCTTTGGGCTTGGTCCAAGTCTGTGCTTGAGTGGAGGACGGGGATTTGAGAGGGTCCACACGCCCCTCCTTCCCAGCCACGCACCTTCTTTTCCTTGCCAAGCTCTCCCTTCTCCTACTGTGCCAACGAAGCAGCTGCTTCAACCTCTTCTGTAACCTGGGCTCTCCCATCTGTCTTCAGTTTTTCCCTTGCTCATAGCTGGTTAGAAGCCTGCGGGGGGGTGTTTTTCAGATGAACTTGAGTAACTTGCCCTCGTAGATTAGTTAAGAGCCTGTAGGTGTCGAAGGGATTTGTGGAAAAGACCCAGCAGAGTCTGCGAGAACCCGAGGCGGCTGTGGCTGGAGCCAGGTGAGCCACAGGTTAGGGGCGTCTGGGCCTCATCCTGTGTGAGGGTGGATGCGCTACTGCTGTCCTCTGCCTCGGGCCCTCATCTGTGAAATGGGGGAACAGTGAGGACTGCCCTCCCGAGGTCGTCATGAGGCTTAATGTGTGAATGCACCGACCACTCAGAGCAGCCCTCACCGCAGGGAGCACTGTGTGTGTGTGTGTGTGTGTGTGTGTGTGTGTGTCATTGTAGCTGCCGGGCTTTGCTTTTCTCCACCAGCTCCTTCTTCACGGGGAAGCAAGGAGAGGCATGGGAGGGAGGGAGGGAGAAGACTAGAAAAAGGAGGCAGAGGGAGGTCCCTGGGGAAGGGTTTCTTCCACTCATGCATGGGTGGCCTGGGGTCTAAACTTGGGGTTTTACACCAGGGCGTGTGAGCAAGGGGCTGCGGCCAGGGGCAGAGCATTTGCTGACCGCACGTAGCTCTGGACAGAGCAGGAAGACGCCAAGGCTCTGCCTCCTCCCAGCTGTCAAGGCCCGAGGCAACAGGTCACCCCGTCTGAGTCCCTGAGAAATTGGGAGGTGCTAGTGCAAGGGCACAAAGTTTCAGTTATGCCAGATGAACAAGTTCTAGAGTTCTGCTGTATAATATGGTGCCTGTAGTTAACAATACTGTATTGTGTGCTTAAAATTTACTGAGGATGGCTCCTATCTTAAGTGTTCTTACCATACACACAAAGAATGATGATAATAGGAATAATAATAAAGGAATGAATAGGTCGGGAGGACACCTTTGGAGTGACACATATGTTTACGGTGTAGATTGTGGTGATGGTTTCATGGGTGTAATCTGTCTCCATACTCACAAAGTTGCATGTATTAATCATGTACAGCTTTCTGTATGTCAATGATACCTTCATAAAGTGGTTTAAAACAATAAAATGGGGGGGAATATAGTCACTCCAAGTACTGAGCACGTTGCCTGTCACAGTAAATAAGTAAATAAATGTAATTATGGTTTAAGCTTAGCTCAGGACTGAGAGTGGGTCCCACAGGTACTTGGCAGGTGGTGTCTGTGGCCAGCTGCTCCGCCCTGGCTCAGCACTGCTTCTGTGAAGCACAAGGGCTCCCCAAACACAGAGACCAGCTCCAGGTGCACACTCCTGACAGAGGAGGCGGGCTGGTCGCAGACACCTTGTTTTGGTTACTTGCTATTCCTTCCCCCACACGCCCTTTCATTGTCCTGGTCCTTAACCTTTAACTCCTGTAAGAAGCTGGGTTTGCAGATTTCTGAAGACATTTTGCTGTGTGCAGACCTGTTTCACCTTTGTTCCCCATCCTTGGGTCTAGAAATAAAGGCGGGAATACAGTACTCTATGAAAGGAACAATCATAAACCTCAGGTGCCTCAGACTTCAAAGAAATGGCAAACTAGGCATCTCATTTTATACATGGTCCTCTTTAAGTACACTTGTATGTACATAAAATGAAATTGTACTGAAGTAAATCTTATTGCTGAACGTTTGCTTTCCGGAAGATACTTTGGTGTAATAGTTCCTAAGAAAATTTGTTTTTTTAAAGGACCAAAAGTGGGGTGAATGTTTCATGGGTAAAGACCTTTTTCGTAACGAGTGAAGGTGAAATGAGCAGACTGTGCGACTCAGATTCCAGCTGCGTCCCCATCACTCCCCTCGGGAGTGTGCCGGAAGGACCCCAGAGAGCTGGCCCACTGGGGTGAGCTTATAGCCTTGGGGCCCCAAACTGCAAGGATGGTCAGCATTCCTGGTGCTCTGGGTTCAGCAAGACCTGACTGAGGTGGGTGGGAGGTCAGTGGGAACACAGCTTTGCCCAGAGCTATCTCGTTGGCCTGTGTTAGAGGGGGAACAGAAGGTCAGAGCAGGCCTGGGTGAACCCCAGGTGCTGGCTGAATGTCTTTTTTTTTCTTTTTTTTAATAAAGGGACTGGACTCTCTTTTCTGGTTGTTGGCTGAGTATGTAATGTCCGCTCTGGGTCATCTAAGGCCCGAGACCAAGTACTCTGTTCCTGCTGTGACCCGTGCTTCTGCTACCAAGTGCTGCACAAGGTAGGTACCTCAGAGTCCTAGCTGAACAGCTCATAGAGAGACAGGTCTCACCCTTGCTTCTCCACCTGCATCTTACAGAGCTGGAAAGTAGGAACTGCAGCCCGGCAAGCCACGGACCCAGGCAATCCTAAAACTGCAAAGTCACCTGTGTTGATTCCAGCCAGCTTTTAGTAAGTAAATCCGTGACTCTTGTAAGAAGAGATTTCAGAAGATGTGTACCTTCTAGAGAATTCACATTTAGTGAGGGGCGTGTGAAAAGGTGTACACAATTTTAATCTTTTTATTTTACTAATAGCGTATCTTAATGATTGAAAAATAGAAATTCCTGTAAATATAAAGAAAACCAGACAGTACTCATACTTTACACACCTAGTGTTCACGGTCTAATGGGCCTGCTTCGCCTTCCCCTCTGTCTTCTATCTGAGCCTGCACGATGGACGGGACTCACCTGGTACAAGTGACGCGGGGTCGAGCTGGACTGTTGGTTTTCTGCTCCGCCTCTGCTTCCTCTCCGCATCCTGGACTCTAAAGAAGATGAATGAAATGTCTGCTCTGGTGGCTGGCTGTTTCATCTCCAACTTAACCTCAGTCTGTGGTTGTGGAGGGCCTCAGAAGTCAGGAAGGTCCCCCGCCGCCAACCTGGGGAGGGTGGGGCCGGACCCAGGTTCCAGCCCAGCCCTGACACGCAGTGCACTGAGTGGGACATGTTGGCACGCATGCAAGGCTGTAGCGCTGCCAGCCCCCATATGCTGCCTTCTTGAGGGCTGTCGGTGCCCTTCAGGACTGGCTGCATCCTTCGTCCCATTTGAGTGGGCAGTAGTAGATAATAAAATCTCAGAATATCCCTTGACCCCTGACCATCCAGGCAGGCATCTGTGGTCCTCCAGCTTAGGCCTGCCTGGGCCCTGTCAAGCCCCTGTGGCCAATCGCTGTGCTGACTTTGCTGCTGGGCAATTGAACAGCTACCTGGGCAGCGTAGACGGCCCCTTGGGATGTTTCAGTTCCCTACATCCATGTGATTGAGAAAAGGGCCTCCTCCCTCATAGCCTCTCAGCCTTCCGAGAGGACGTAACCCTCCAGACATTGAGTGTGGCCCTGGCCACAAGCAGCATACAGCAGACCGTGGCCCTGCAATCCTCTGGCCTTCGGGTTGTTGCAAACCTTTGACATTCATACTCATTAAAAATCAAAGGTATGGGAGCAAGTGGCTTCCCAGCTGGTGTTTTCACTCTGAGGCCACGTGGTCTCCAGGAGCCACGTGCATCCCGGGCCCAGTCCCTGCGGCCTCCGGAAAGCCAGCCAACTGTGGATTCCACGGTATAGAATCATCCTTGAGACACTGCTCCGCTGAGTAACAGTTTCCTTACCACCTACCGTTTGGTTTCTGTTCTCTGTAAAGGAGAGAGCAGAGACTGGGAAATGAGCAAATGTGTTCTGTGGAGATGGGTGATTAATATAGTCAGAGGGCAGGTGTGACTCCTGGGCTCCCACCTCCCAGGGACACGAATGAAGTCTGTGTGCCTTTTGAGGTACACTGGCAATCAGGGCCAGCCTCTGATGTGAGGCCCCGATGCCCAAAGCAAGAGTCTTGAGTTTACCACCAACAGCAAAGTTGCTATTTTAGCTAGTGGAAGAGCTTCCTGCCATCAAGGGAGGACAGCAAGAACCCTGGATGGGTGACCACAGCCCCTGACCTTAACTGAACCTCTTCTTTTCTGTTAAAATGGACATTGAGTGGGTGTCGCCTGCAGTTTCTGGAAGCCCTGGATGCAGTGAGAGAGAGTGTTCCTGTGCATGGGGCCACCCAAAGGCATTTAGCAGCACAAAGGATTGGAGGGAGACCAGATCACACTGCAAGAGAGTGAGCCACCAGAACTGCCAGGTCCAAATCCACTCTTAAACCTGTCTCTTGCAGTTATTAATTTATTTCTATCGTTTAAAAATAATGTTTTATTTTACTTTAGTAAGTGTGTCCAGTCCATTGGAATCAAAAATGTCATAGCTGATACATCAGAACGAATAATCCCTGAGACTCCCTTGGGTGCCCTACTGGATGGGGCATGGCTGGGAGAGATGAAGACACTGAGCAGGGTCCGAACTTAGGGGAACTGCCAGACTGCTGTGTCTCTGTTCCTTCCCTGTCCCAGGAGAGCGAAATCCCGGAACAATGAAAGGACAAGGAAAAGGGGGAAGAGGTCTTTTGGTGGCTTAACTGTTGTGTTTGTATTTTCCTTTGTTATGTTCCGTTTTGTTAATGTGTGTTTTTACTAGGAAGTTACCCATTTCCTCTAGATTTCTAGTGTGATGCAATAGGTTTCTCATTCTAGTTTTCATCTGAATTGTCACTTATTAACTGACATCCATATTTCATTTGGGTTTCCTTCATTCTAAGTTTTTCTCTTCCAGGATGCCATCCAGTGTGTCATGTGACATTTAGTCATCATGTCTGTTTAGGCTCTTCTGGGCTTTCACAGTTTCTCAGACTGTCCTTGTTTCTATGACTTTGATATTGGTGAGGAGTACTGGTCAGATACTTTGTTGACTGTCCCGCATTGGAATTTACTTGGTGTTTTTCTCAGGATTAGGCTTGAGTTATGCGTTTTGAGTAAGCAGATCACAGAGGTAAAGTGCTTTCTCATCACTTTATATCAAGGGAACAGGCTCTCAGGGCAACTTATCACTGTTACTATTAACTTTGGTCACCTGGCTGAGGTAGTTTGTCAGATTTCCCCACAATGAAGTTAAGTTTTTCCCACTTCCGTACTGTGTGTCTTCTTCAGGAGGAAGCTACTTTGGGAAGCAGCACTTATGGAGACAGGAGTTATCTCCACCTCCACAATCCATGGATGGCTGAGTGTCCACATGAATTATTGGGACTTCCACATAGGAGATTTCTAGTCAACCCTATTCATTAAAACAAACAAACAAACAAAACCCTGTGCAGTTACTTATTTTACCAGCATGGACACCTGTGGACAGTTTTTTTTGTTTGTTTTCTTTGTTTTTTTAACTTTTTGTTATAATCCAGCAGTCCAGATTTTGTTGCTAAGTTCATTCCTACTTTGGCTATTGAGAGCTCTTTCCATTGGCTCCTGTTTTCCTTTGACACCATTCCACTCTGTGGATTTTTTTTCTTGATACTTCCTTCTTTTCTGATATAAGATTCAAGATTGTCCTGGCTCATATATTTACTGTGTCAGTCCTAGTGTCAGCCATAATTTCAAAGAGCTCTGGTTCCTTTTACTAGAGAATGTTATGAAAAAGTTACATATAGGAGCTGAAAGTGCTCAGCTGATAATGCAAGGAAATATATGCATGTATTCCCACCTCTGTGTATTGTTGGGTCTCAGGGAGGGCTGCTCCACAGTGGCATATCGATTACTTTGAATTACAGTTCCTTAATAAATGGCTGGTGCAAGAGGGACACTCTGACTCTCTATCTCCTTGAAAGCAGGAAATAAGTCTCTCATGTGAAAGGTGCAGAAGCCTATATGAACAACACTTGGTACTTCTTTAATTTACTGCTCCAAGCCCAAACTCTGTTTAGATTCTTCACTAATTGAGTATCCCAAACCTAAGTTTCTTTGGCCTGTAAATTCCTCATAACTTTATTCTATGATGAAATTAAGCCTCACTTTCTGTTACAGTTGGGGAGGGATCTGTAAAGCACCTTGGTTTTTAAAGCAAAGGTTTGTTACTGGAACAAAGTGTCCCCCCAAAATAGTCTGATGCTCAAGATGTCTGTGTTCCCTTCATGTGATAGTTCAGGGCAGGTGGGGGTCGGGGCCCAGGCTCTGTCCTCCTTGTGTCTCTTCCCTGCTTTCAGGTGGAGGGCTCCCACCAGCAGGGGATGTGATGACCACATGGCACAGTGCTCTCCATCCTAGGACACAGGCTGGCCAAGGCCCTCACCACCTCCAGCACTTCCATTTGGAGCTGCAATGGGTGGGAAGGCTGGGAGGTGCAGGCTGGCTGTGATCAGGAGAAAGGGACGTGGGTTCTGGTGGACAGCTGGGCGGCTCTGCTGTGGCAGGGTCACCCGGAAGCTGGCGCACAGCCTCTGGTCCTGTGAAACATGATTACACAGCAGCATGCAGTCTCTGATGCTTTGTGGTTCTGGAAATCCTATAGGAGGTGGTTCAGAGCAGATTAAGGTAATGCTCTCAGTGGAGGTGGTGAAGACAAAGGTCTGCCCTTGAGACTGAAGGTGCTAATGTGGGTGTATATACAGGACAAAACCATCTCGTGTGAATGTAGATCAGGCTCGTTTAAGATCAGTGCAGTCATGGGGTTTCCCTGATGGTGTAGTGGTTGATAATCTGCCTGCGGATGCAGGGCACACGGGTTCGAGACCTGGTCCGGGAAAATCCCACATGCTGCAGAGCAGCTATGCCCGTGTGCCACAACTACTGAGCCCCCACGCCTAGAGCCCGTGCTCCGCAACAAGAGAAGTCACCGCAATGAGAAGCCCGCGCACCGCAGTGAAGAGAAGCCCCCCTCGCCGCAACTAGAGAAATCCCGTGTGCAGCAATGAAGACCTAACGCAGCCAAAAATAAATTAAATAAATAAAGATTTTTAAAATCTTTAAAAAAGGAAAAAAAAATATCAGTGCAGTCGTGTTATGCCTAAAATCTCATATCTTGTGCCTTTCCTCGGGCACACCTTCCTCAGTTCCTGAGGCTACTGTAACTCACATACAGGGGAATGGAGAGTGGGCTATCTAGTGTGAGACCTTCTTTACCCTGTGTGTGAGTCTGCTCGGGGCTGCCATAACAAACACCACAGACTGGGGAGCTTGAACAACAGACCTACCTCCTAGTCCTGGATGCCGTCTGAGATCAAGGTGTCTGCAGGCTGGTTTTTCCTTGAGGCTTCTCTTCTTGGTGTGTAGACAGCCATCTTCTCACATGATCTTCTGTGTCCTAATCTCTTCTGGTAGGACATCAGTCTTATTGGATTAGGATCCACCCTAGTGACCTCATTTTACCTTGATCACCTCTTTAAAAACCCCATCTCCAAATACAGCCACATCCTGGGGTCCCGGGGGTTAGGGATTCAGCATGTGAATTTGGGGGGATGTGACTGAGCCTATCCCATCCTCCTTAGGAACCAAGTGTGCCTCGGTCCTTCCTTCCCTCAGGTCCCATGGGGATCATGCGATAGCTAAGGGAGAGGCCACTCGTGCAGTGTTTGTGTCCCAGTTGGGGAACCCTTCTCTGCTCTCTCTGATCAGGCAGTGGCAGTGCCAGCCCCATCCTGAGGTGAGCGGTTCTGGGGTTTCCTGCCGTGTCTCCTGGCCGGCTGAGGTGCTCAGTATCAGGGAACCAAGAGCCACCAGCCTAGTAGGGATGCCGGGGACTCTCAGGGCCTTGGCAGATGTCTCTCCCAGCAGATACCCTAGCGAAAGTGGGGAAACATTTGGGGGATTACAGGTGGGGGAGAGTCACAGTCTCGTTTATGCTTCAGAAAGACCATGTTGGGGTGGGATGTGAGACGCACTGTGGGGGCAGGGAGATTTGTCAGGGCCTGATGGAGGAACCAGGTACTAGATCGGGCTTGGGCCAGGGCTGTGGGTGTAGAGGGGAATTAGTGTGAATTTGGAGGAGGGGGTCGCAGGGTATGAGATCAGCTGGTGCACAATTCTCTGGTTGGTTGATGGTGAGGTAACAGGGTGGTGAACAGTATCAATCCTTAGGTGCCAGTAGGTCTGGGGGCTCTTGATCATCAAGTACAGTAGTTAATGTCTTCCATCTGGTAGAAGTCTGTAAAACAACTCAGGAAGCGTGCATCAGATGCTGTTATCCAGGTACTTCAGAGAGGAGCTACAGCAGAGGATATGGGGGGGTGGGTCTGTCCTGGGAAGGCCCCGTAGGGTCCTGCTCGGTTACACCCGGTGTCTGGGCTCAGCAACCAGGGAAGGTGGGGCTGCTCCTGGGTGTGGGGAGCTGCAGGATCCCGGTCCCCTGAGGGCCCTGTTAGCCCCCAAGGTGAGATGGGGGTGCAGTGACTGGACAGAGGTGTCTGGCCTGGGAGAGGGGTCCGGGCTGGAAATGTCACGGGACTCATCGCAGGGAGGGAGAGGAAAGACCAGGCTGGGGAAGGTGGGTTACAGCAGACTCCACGGATGTGTCTGTGGGCCTGACAGAAGCAACTCAGAGCCAGAAGAAGTGGCCGTCAGGAGCTCAGCTTCATTCTCCTGTTCCTTTGTAAAACTGCTGTGTCAGTTTGAAACACCACCAGGAGACTTCTGGGCCCATTGCTGCCATGGTTTCATCAAAGGGGCCCAGGTGGAAAACAGAACCACTGCAGGCCCCACCCATGTCCCCACTGGGGGTGAATCCGATCAGGGCTCCAGGGCTCACAGACTTGAGGGAACCTCTGTCCTCCGGACTGGTCTTCCTCCTTCCTCTCACCTGCTGGTCAGGAGCCCAGGCACCCCCATCCTGGCTCCATCCCCCAGGGCCTGGATTCTGGGACAGCTTAGAGGTAATGCAAGACCCTCACTCTCCTTTATGTGCCTGGGGGCAAGAATGTCTAAAAAGGTGCAACTGGCTGATTACAGAGGGCTGAGTGTTTGCAGCAGGTATGGTTGGAAAGATGGGGTGTGAGTTTCCTATGTCTTCACAGCCTTCCCAGTGTAAAGATCTGTGCATGTCCTATGGCCAGTGAACTCCCCACACCATCCTCCCAGGAAGCTCAGCCAAGTATTATGAGGGCAGAGGCTCTCCCCTTGCTTATCTGTAACTTCCCACTCCCACAATGAGGAGCTTGGTGCCCACTATCTGCCGTTTACCTATGCATTGCTCCTTTCCAGATTACATGTGCAGAGGTTTCAGAATTGTTAGCTGTTACACCCTGGAAAGAACTCCATAGAATAAAGTCCACTGTTTGTGTACATTTTGCATTTAGTTTAGAGATTGCGTTCATTTCCACAGTTAACTTAGGTCAGCACCTTTTATCCCATCCCCTACAGTGAGATTTTTCCATGCATTTCTAATACAGTTAGATTCGGTCACCTTGAGTATTCCATCCTGTAATACCCCTACACTGTAAATAACTAAATTTGAATAGAGTTTGATTGACCCCTTGGGCTATACACATCTGTGGGCTTAGACAAATGCATAGTGACAGGTATCCATCCTAGAGTGTCACATGGAACACTTCAAACCCCCCACCCCATGATCTGCTTATCATCCGTGTAGCTTTGCCTTTCCCAGAATGTCACCAATGGGGTCATACTGTGTGCAGCCTCCTCAGCCTGGATGCTTTCACGTAGCAGTATATACTGAGGATTTATCCATGTCTTTCCATAGGCTGATGGTGCATTCCTTTCTGCTGCTGAGTAGTATTCCATTGCATGTGTATGGGAGGAAAAACAAGTTTCACTCTGTCCTTCTAGGTTCTTGGTTGAGCCCCACCCCCGCCGTCTAATAAAAGCCAGATTAACAGTAGAAAAACAAGTTTAACAGCATGTATACCTCCTGTATACAGGGGAGCTACCCAGAAAAATTGAGTCAGTCCCTGAAATGGCCAAAGCCATCACCTTAAATACCAAATACCATCTTCAGATAAAAACAAAAGACCTTGGGGAAGGGGGAAAGCCAATAGTGGCAGGTTATCATGCAAAGCACAGTAAACAAAGGTATTGTATGCAGATTTAAGTTGGGACTTCTCCGTTGATAAGAGTGACTTGAGATTTAATCATCCTTCTATTTCTGGTGCAAAGAGGGACACTCCGTTACTAATGGAGATTTCCTTATAAATGTCCTTCATAAAAGGTCAGTCTCTACTCAGTTTTTTCTATCTTTCTTTTTTTGAATGAGACTGAAATAATCCTTATGCCAGAGAGACATATATTGGCGTGGTGTATTCTGCTCGCCTTGACATGGATGTACTCCACTTTGCTTATGCAGTCATCTTGTGAAGGATATCCCGATTTCTTCAGGTTTTTAGCCATTATGAATAGTGCTGCTGTGCATAATTGCATCCTTGTCTGCTTTTAGACATAGATTTTCAAAGCAGTGCCTATATACTGGACGCATAATTGTTGGACCCCGAGGGGAGGCTTGATTAGTTGTGGAAAAAGCTGCGGAACTGTCTTGCCAGGTGGCTGTGCCTGCACCCCAGCCATGAGGAGGGGTTGCTCCTCACCCTCCAGCAGTCGGTGTTGCCATGGTTTTGTTGGAGTTTAGCCATCCTAGTAGGTGTGCTGTGATGGCTCACGATTTTAATTTGGAAATCCCTAATAGTATATGATTTTTTGTATAATTTTTGTATGATTTTTATTAGCTGTATATTTTTTTGGCCAGGTGTGTGTTCAAATCCTTACCCATTTTTAAAATGGGGTTGTTCTAGAGGTCTTTGTCCATTTTGAGTCCAAGTCGTTTACTGGATATGTGGTTTACAAGTATTTTTCTCCCAGTTTGTGGCTTGTCTTTTTTATCTTGGAGAGGCAGCAGTGAGTGGTGGCATGAAGCGAGATCTTCATTCCCTGCCCAGGAATTGAACGTGGGGAGCCTGGATGAAAACCAGGAATCCTAGCCACCACCCCCACTAGCTCTTGCCCCCAGTGAAAAATGCATTTCTCATAGAGGTAAAAACTGTAAAAACAGGTACAAAGTTTATTATTAGAGACATGGCACAGCAACAAGTGGGAGAGCACACAGAGAAACAGTTTGTTTAGTTCAGACAGAAGCAAGGCAGAGATGCACACCCGGAGAGAAAGGGTGTGGACACCCTCCCTAATGAGGAGGAGTGCAGTAGAGAGGCGGTTAAGTCACTTATATAGGGCAGTTCTTCCGGGTCTCTGTTCACCTCTGGCCAATTATCTGGTTTCTTTTTCCACACCTGCCCTGCCCTAGGACCCTCCCCAACATGCGTGCGCAACTTTTTTCCAAGATGGATTACCACCCAGAGGCCTGTGGGACGACCTTAGCATCACCTATTTTGGGGTGGTGCCCCTTCCTTTTTGACCCCCAAGGAACCTTTCTGCACATGTGCAATGTTTCCCTTGCCCCAAGGATGAGAAATGTATGACCTCTTGATCTTTTAACAGGGTTTAGTCCCACTCTATCCCTCCCATAAAAATGTCCAATGTCTGGTTATTTACCCTATTTCTGTTGCTGGTTTTCATATCGAGGTGCAGACCTCGAAATATAGACAGGAGTCCGGTCATAAATATGTAGTCCTAGAGCCCGTTTGTCTCTTGTTTCAGGAAAAGTAAACAGGGGGTTGGTAATGAATGTCCAGCCAGGAGCCCATTTTTTTCTCACCCCAGGAAGTGTGAACCGGAGGCCAGTTGTAAATGCGTAGGCTGGAGACCATTTATCTCCTGCCTCATTTTGACTTTGTGAATAAGGTCTTTGAGAGTAGAAATCTTTAATTTTATAAAGTCCACCATATTTTTTTCTTTTGTGATTGGCCTTGTATGTTAAAACTCAAAGCTCGTGATCTATAGACGAAATCCAAGGTCATGTAGATTTTCTTCTATGTTTCTCTGTAATTTTCATAGCCTTGCATTTGAAATGTCTGTGAATAAATTTGTGTGAATTTGGCATAAGTTTTAAAGTTTGTGTCTAGGGACTTCCCTGGTGGTCCTGTGGCTAAGGCTCCGTGCTCCCAGTGCAGGGGGCCTGGGTTCCATCCCTGGTCAGGGAACTAGATCCCATGTGCCTCAACTAAGAGTTCGCATGCTGCAACTTAAAAAAGAAAAAGGTCCCGTGTGACACAGCTAAGACCCAGCGAAGCTAAATAAATAAATATTAAAAAAAAATAAGTCTGTGTCTATAATCATTTCATTTCTTACAGTTTCTAGTTAATTGCTCCTTAACTATTTTGGAGAATTCATGGGTCATTTGGCTCTATTTCAATTTGAATTTCCACAGCAGAATGGATGTAGCAGAAGCCGGGTCTCTTCAGGACCCACTGGGGCTTTGGGACACTGTGGGGTCCAGTTCACGCTGACAGGAGGCAGGTCTCCTCTGGACCTGCTGGGAGGTGACGCTGCTAAAAGAAAAGGTGAGGAAAAGTGGGGGAGAAGGTTCTTGTGTCTAGTTGAGTGCTGAGGGTGTCTGTCCTCAGAGGACCCAGGAGAGGAAGGGCTTCATGTGGAACACTGGGTTTTTAGCCAGTTTTTGTGTGGTGTAGACAGAGTGCAGTGTTCTTTGGTGTGTGGTGTCCAGTTTTGCCAGCACCATTTATTGAGGGGACTGTTGTTTCCCCAGTGTATGTTCTTGGCTCTTTTCTTGTGAATTAACTTACCGCATAACCGTAGGTTTATTTCTTGGGTCTCTGCCCTGTTCCTCTGGTCTGCGTGCCTGTTTTTGTGCCAATTGCACACTTTTTGGTGACTGTAGCTTCGTAATGTAGTGTGAAGTCAGGGAGCGAGATGCCTCCAACCTGTTCTCCTTTCTCAAACTCTCTTTGGCTATTCAGGGGCCTTTGTGTTTCCACACAAATGTTAGGAACGTTTGCTGTATTTCTGTGAAGAATGCCATTGGAGTTCTGACCAGGCTTGCTTTGCATTTGAACATTGCTTTTGGTAGAATGGACATTTTAACAGTGTTCTTTGCATCCATGAGCACGGGATAGCTTTCCATTCATTTGTGTCTGTTCAGTTTGTTTTATCAGTGTTTTACAGTTTTCAGTGTGCTTTCACATCCTTGGTTCAATTTATTCCCAGGTATTTTTTAGATGCAATTGTAAATGGGATTGTTTTCTTCATTTCTCTTTCTGATGGCACATTATTAGTGTATAGAAAGACAAGTGATTTTTAGGGCTTCCTTTGTGGCTCAGTGGTTAAGAATCTGCCTGCCAATACAGGGAACACGGGTTCGAGCCCTGGTCTGGGAAGATCCCACATGCTTCGGAACAACTAAGCCCGTGCGCCACAACTACTGAGCCTGTGCTCTGGAGCCCGCGAGCGACAACTGCTGAGGTCGTGTGCCACAACTACTGAAGCCTGCTGTCTTACAGCCCGTGCTCCACAACAAGAGAAGCCACCGCAATGAGAAGCCCGTGCACCGCAACGAAGAGTAGCCCCTGCTTGCCGCAGCTAGAGAAAGTCCGTGCACAGCAACGAAGACCCAATGCAGCCAAAGATAAATAAAGAAATAAATATTTTTTTAAAAATTTATAAAAAAAAAGAAAGAAAGAGAAGTGATTTTTGTGTACTGATTTTTTACCCTGCAGCTTTACTAAATTCGTTTATTAGTTCTAACAGGTTTTTGGTGGTTTGATGTGGGAGACTAGAATTCAGAAATCCCACTGTTTCTACTACAGCCAGGTCATCCACAGCACCCAAGACACAGTGGCTCCTAATATAACCTTCCCATGGTGCCTGTTAATAACGCGTGGACCCTACAAGAATGATGAGCGTCACCACTTTAGGTGAACCGCATCTGGTTAAGGCTTGGCCTCTATTATGAAGTTGGATGTCTTCTCTGCTTTTTTTGGGCATGGTTTTGACCTGGTTCTTTTGAAAAGTAATGTACTCCCCAGTAATTTCAAGTGTATAAAAAAACTATAAGTAGCAGTACAAAATACACCACCTCACATAAACTACTCCAGTGTGTTTTATGCAATACTGGGGTCCTCTCCCAGGGAACCAGAACATAAAGACCCAAAGACGAAATTTTATGGTTCTACCTTATAATCCTATCCACGGGCCCACTTCAACATTCACCATCTCCGCAACTCTATGGAAATGTCTTTTCCCATTCTGATCCAGTTTTCTTTTTCTGAAACCATTATTGAGACTTTCCCTCATTTTCAAAACCTTTATGGATTTAAAACACACGAGCTAAGTATGACCTGGGTGACCTTTTCTGCATGAGCTCTTTGACTTAGAATGTTTTCAGTGTTCATCCATGTTCTAACATGTATCATCAGTGCTTCATTCATTCTTTTCATTGTGATTAAAAGTAACATTTACCATTTAAACCATTTTGAGTATACAGTTCTGTGGCATTGACTACATTCACATTGTTGTACAAATATTCTCACCATCCATCTCCTGGACCGATTCATTTTCCCCATGGGAAACTCTGTATCAATGTCTCTACATTTTTGCCAAAATTTGTTATTTTTAATTCTCTTGATTATAGGCCTTCTAGTGTTTGTGGAGGGGTATGGCGTTGTGGTATTAATGTGCATTTCCATCGTGACTAACGATGTTTAACATCTCTTCAGGTGTTTGTTGACCATTTGTATGTCTTATCTGGAGAAGGGTCTTTTCAAGTCCTTTTTCCATTTAAAAAACTGGGTTGTTTGTGGGGGCCTGCAGCTCCGCCGCCCGAGCCGGGTCCCGGCAGGCGCTCGTCCTGGCGGCCTTGGCCTCGCTGAGTCCAGCCTGGAGCGGTCTCTGCACCGCAGGGGCCCACGCGCCGGGGCATCGCTAGCGGCCTCGCAGGGGCGCCGCTTCCTGCCTCGCGCTCGCAGGAGAGGGGACGCCCGGCCCCAGGCGCCCGTGCCCGGAGTGCCGAGACCGTGCTGTGCCGCGCGGACGCGGTGCAGGCCGGGAACGACCCCTCCCGTGGGTCTCTGGCACCCCAGCGGCATCCGAGCGCGGAGCGGAGGGCCGCGGGCCTCAGGTAGGGGGACGGGGGCTCGTGGGGGTGGGTGGAGGAGGGAACCACGACTCACACCAGAGCTGTTCGGCACAGTCGCGGAGCCCCCTAACCTGGCGGCCGCAGGAAGGGCTCGCCTTTGAGTAGAGGCTTTGAGGACAGGCCCGAGCCTACCCCGTTCAATTTTACAAAGCATCTGCTGGTGTAAAGCTCGCTCCCGCGCGGTTTTCCCAAGTAGCCAAGTGCCCCATGCGAGGTATCTGCAAGGAGAACCTGAGAGGGCCCGTAGCCCTGAGAGACTTGCCCTTGGCTTATGGCAAGGCCAAGGGATTTATCCTGCATGGTGATTTCTCCTGCTGAGAACTCCCAAACCCCACTCTGGTCAGCTGGCCCAGCTCTGCTTCCTGCACGTCTCCAGCCCGGGCCGGCCCTTGGCCACCTGCTGGGATGGGAAAGGGAAGGGTCTCAGAATTTCACCTTAGAAACTTGCCAGGGGGCATGGATTGAAAAACATGGGGACCATCCAGGCAGCAGAGAAGGGAGAAGGGCACCTTGCTGCCCTTTCATTGTGGAATCGGTGGCGCTTCTGCTGAGAGGGGCCTTTCCATGGGGACCGCATGCAGTGTGTTTGGTGTCTTGGAACTGAAGAATTAGAACCTGTACAATTTTCAAATTATGCTGTCCTTTAATTTAAAAACAAAACCCCCAGAACCTTTGCTTTATAAATTGAGGTCTGAAAATTGAAGGTCTGTTTTGCTTCCACTGTGACACTATATTAAGAAATGTGGATTTATTGAGAAAAGAGTCAGAATAGAGAAGGAAACAGAGAACTCAGAGGTACCACTGTAGTTTGGCAAAGGCTGGGGGGAGTTAATTTGTCAATGCTGCTGGCTTTCAGTAGCCTGCAGCCATTCTCCTCCTGCGGCTGAGGGGGTATAAAGCTGTACTGGGTTGCTCTACTCTTCTTTTGTAGAATTCCAGCTCAGAGCCATCTCTTGATGTATAAGTATTTCGCAGACTAGGTTCCCAGGCAACTCCTGGAGGGCCAGAGGGGTTCCTTTCTTCATTATACCTGTCTGTTTGAATGAAAACCAGCAACGACATATTTTTCTTTAAATCTGGTTTATGGTCTATCATCCAAAAACCAGATTAGCTATTTCCGCACTCTCTCAATAGGCTCGAGTTCCTGGAAACTGAAACCTAGAGAGGGTGGAAGAGTGCCCGAGGGAGAACGGGAGAGCCTGCAGGGAACCGTGACTCCTGGGTGTTTAATGAGCTTCCTAAACAGCATGGTCATTAATTGGCAAGTGATGACCTTAAGGAGAAACTACTGGTGAAAATGTAAAAGCCTTTTGTTAACAATGTGCCCACCAGGTGCGCACCTTATGGAGTATTTTCATTGCATTTCCAACACCTGGGAGGGTGTTGGGCAGAGGGCAGATGTTTAATAGATATATTGAATAAGTTCAATTACATACAATTATATCAATGGAAGGGTCAGCAACACTATGAGGTTAGGGTTAGGGTTAGGGCCAGGGCCAGGGTCAGGGTCAGGGTCAGGGTCTTTAGGGTTAGGGTTTAGGGTTTAGGGTTAGGGTTTAGGGTTAGGGGTTAGGGTTTAGGGTTAGGGTTAGGGTTTAGGGTTTAGGGTTAGGGTTAGGGTTAGAGGGTTAGGGTTAGGGTTCGGGTTAGGGTTAAGGTTAGGGTTGTTAGGGTTAGGGTTAGGGTTTACGGTTAGGGTAAGGGTTTAGGGTTAGGGTTTAGGGTTTAGGGTTAGGGTTTAGGGTTTAGGGTTAGGGTTAGGGTTAGACAATTAGGTTTAGGGTTAGGGTTAGGGGTTAGGGTTAGGGGTTAGGGTTAGGGTTAGGGTTAAAAATGCAAGTTCTGGGGTTGGGCAGATCTGGGTTCAGACCGTCGTTTACAAACTGTCTTCGTGCAAATCGTGTGTTATTTTTCTAAGACTCAGCTTCTACCTTCATGAAACGGGGGTAGCAGTGGTGCTGATCCCAGAGGTTTTGTTGAGGCAAAGCTGTTTTCTCAGTTCCTAGCATGCGTGAGTGCTCAATGCACTTAGTTAATATTACGGTTATTGACCCTCCCCAAAGCTAAAGGCCAGAGGCCTGACAGGTGTGTTGAGGAGGTGGGTGACTACTGTGCGCCGGAGGTGGCAGGTAACCGGAGGAATGGAATGGTTGCTGCAGAGCGGGACTGTTTTTCTCCTGCTTTAGACTTTTTTGTATTTTCTAGATTTTCTTAAAAGAACCATGTAGATGGTTTTGTACCCTGAAAACTTCCAACAAAAACTTTAAAGACCTTATCCATGCAAACATTTACTCTAAAAAGCTGGAGAATGGAACTGAAGGCCTATTTTGGAGAACTTTCTGTATTCCCATTTCCTGGAATCTTCTGAAATGGAACCAAGTGGGGGAGGGGTGTGATCTGTACTAATTCTCTGAGCTCTTGGGTCTAATCACTGAGCATCCCTGCATCCCAGCTTCCTCCTGAGATCATGGGTACCTCTCAGTTCATAAATTCAACAATTCCTTATGTAAGTAAATAAACACACAAAATACATCAGTGGCCAACAGTTCCTCACTGTCATCAATACTGGCCACGGTGACCTCTCCTTGGCTCACAAAGGGGAAGTCAAAGGGGTTGGTTGAAATGAGAAGCAGGTCTGTGAAGCAGAAGGATCCCTTTAGCATCTTATGCACAACTGACTCTGAGTTTTTTTCCAATGTGATCGATTTGGAAGATGAGAATGATAACCAAGGAACTTACCCATAAGTTCCGGCTTCTTGTTTGACATGATTTGGTAAAAAATATGATAGCCTCTCTCACGGGATAACTGAAATGCCACCCTGGATTTTTCTAAGAGATCTAAGATAACAAAAAACGATGTGATTTTAGGGTCCCCAGGAGATGCCTCTGTGGCCAAAGCCAAGGTGCCAGATAGAGTGTTTGGACTCACAGGTTTCAATGTCCGCTGACACCAGCTTTCCTGTGGCTCCAAAGTGAATGCGAATGAACGTCCCCTGTCCAAAGACAGATTGAAAAACACAGTTATTTTCTTTCTATGGTACTGTAGCCAGCTTCTGTTAGGTACTACTGAGGATGGGTGGGCTGTGTAGGCTCACGGAGGAGGTGATGCCAGAAGCATGAGGACCTTCCTTCTCTCTGTTTGCTTGGCATCTGGTCCCCACGCCGGCTCAGCCAAGACTCAGGTAGCTCTGCCCAAAGCACCTGGCCCTGTTCCCACACCTCTGGGGATGCCTGCAGGCTCCCTCTCAAGTCTCTGTTTGGGACCACCTCACACCTGACTGTCTTCTTGGTCTTTATCCTGCTCAAACTCTTTGTAACACCTTTGAACTGATAACCTGGTTGGACTATCTGACTTCTTTTTTGCCTCTGGATGTTACTTCTGAGATTTCTTGCCTCAGTTTTCCTTACTACTTACTACATGCAAACCTAGCCCCCAGGCCAGGCCTCCTGGCTCCCCAAAGACCCACTCAGCACTTGGGTTCCCCCAATCTTGGGGAGTGAGGGGTGAAATTATATATAGTATATATGTGCGTGTGTATACTCCCTTCTTACATCATCTGCTTAATTGGTCGCTACCACTCTGTGAGCCAATTGGAGGGCAAAAATATTGCCTTGCTTGTTCACCCACAGACCCTGGAATGTAGTACATACTCAGTAGTATTCTCAGTATTCTCTGAATGAAGCCTAAGAAGAGTTAATGAAGGACCAGTGTAGGTTTATGTGAATTATGTGTTCGCTCTTCAGGAGTTCTAGCTGCTGAATGCAAGTGCCTCTGGGTACTTGCTCTACTGGCCAGTGAAATTAGATAGGAGACTGGATACTTGTTTATTTGCCAGTGTCGGAAGTAAATGCCTCTTTGGTTGAGCTAATCCTAAGTGAAACATTGAAGGATGGGACATATCCTTCAGTATCTTCAGTATCAACTTCTTCCCAATTTTTGAGCTCTGCTGCCTCCACCAGGTTTTCCCTCCTCCCAGCACCTCCTGACTTGGAGAAGGTCAGATCTGCTAACTAACTTCACACTAAGGTTTTCATGGCTAATAAGTCAGTGGATACTGTTCAATGGACTTATGTATTTTAAAATGCTTCCACCTGAAGAGACCAATTTTAGCATAGAGAAGTCATTTTGTACTTGTGGAATTTGAATCTTGAATCATTGTGACTTCAGGAGGCTCTGAGGTGATGCTGATTAGTTAGGGAAGGACAGCTAAATCTTCCTTCGGCTGGGAATAAGACAAAATGTTCTTTGAAGGGTTATCAGAATATCCTGGTTGGGCAGCTTGATCTGAAGCGCTTGGGGGTAGACTAAGGCCAGGTATATCCTAGTTTATGTGGCCATTTTTCATATTCAGCATTGGAGGAGAGGGTTTTCTTCCTGGGGGTCATTGACAATTGGACTGAGTCTTAACGAATCTCAAGGAGTTGTCATTCCTCACGGTCTTGACATTTCCAAAGGCCTCCAGGAGGGGGTTGGCCTGGATGATCTGGTCTTCCAGGGTTCCCTAATAATAAGTGAGAAGAGGAAAAGAGAGGACTTTGGACGTCTTCCGAAGTAACTTCCCAGTGACTCAAAAGTGTGGATGCTCTGGGAAGGTCCCAGGGAGAGATGTCGCCCAGCTCAGGCTGGTGACAGGTACAGTTGTGCTGAGTACCCACAGGCCCATCCCCACCCCACCCAAGGAGGCTTCAAGGTCCCATCGTAGAAGGAGTCTTAGCACAGCATCAAAGTGGCTTCTGGCCACACCAGATTCCAGGTTGGAGCCCTACCCGCTACCTCTCAATCTCCCAGATGGCCTTTCTTTTCTGATAACATTTTATCATAAATTATGGATTTGTAAAATATAGACCTCTGTTCCTGCATGCACCAGGACCCATTTATACAGATATTCGGGTTCAGAAGTAGAAACAGACTGTGAGCAATGAAAGTGACCCATATGATAGAAACAGTGGTTCTCAAAAAAAATGTTTAAGTTGCATAAAATATTTTGTGAGAATTATTACGTAGAAATCCACTTATAGAAAGCAGAGTTTTCACCTTTCCCCCTTCCCCACATGATTGCTTGCCTTTCTGACTTCAGAGCTGTTTGGAAACTACTGTCCAGCCCAGTGGTTCTCAAAGTGTGATCCCTGGACAGGGCATGAACAATGGGAACATGACAGAAATGCAACATGCCAGGATTTTGAATGTGAGACAGGAATTTCAGTCAGAAATTCTGGGCCTGGGGACCAGCAATCCGTTGTTAACGAACCCTCCTGGTGATTCTGACGTGCACTCCAGTTTGAGAACCACTGGCCTAAACCATTCCTTCTCCAAAGGAGGATGTGGAGTTGTTCAAGGTCACTCGGCTGTTGCTGATGGAGCTGGTGCTAGAGCCCGAGTCCACAAGGTGGAGCCATTTCCTGCCTTACCCGGTAAACACCCCCTGGGGCAGGACCTCGTGCTGTGCATCTCTGCTGAGCACAAAGCCCTGCAGACACTTGGGGCTCACCTGGGGTTTCAGTTATAGTCATTCCAGCAAGCCTTCCAGGTGCAGGAAGCTGCTCACCTGCATCTTGCCCGGCCGCTGCTCCTTCCTCTTCTCCCCAGTGACCGCAATTGCTGCAAAGTGCTGGATCACACGCTTGGTGTTCACTGTCTTCCCAGCCCCGGATTCTCCGCTGTTGATTTAAAAGTAAGTGAGAGGGACTTCCCTGGTGGTCCAGTGGTAAAGAACCCGCCTTGCAATGCAAGGGACGCGGGTTCAATCCCTGGTCAGGGAAATAAGATCCCACATGCCGCGGGGCAACCGAGCCCGCACGCCATAACTACTGAGCTTGCGCACCTCAATTAGAGCCCACGTGCCACAAACTACAGAGCCCACGTGCTCTGGTGCCTGCGTGCCACAACTACAGAGCCCACGCACTCTGGAGCCTGCGTGCCACAACTAGAGAAGAGAAAACCCGCCCGCCACAACTAGAGAGAAGCCTGTACACCACAGCGAAGAGCCCACGCGCCCCAACAAAAGATCCCGAGTGCTGCAACTAAGACCCGACACACCCCAAAATAAATAAAATATAATAAAGTAAAATAAAATAAAATAAAGTGAGATACACAGACATAGAGAACAGACTTGTAATTGCCAAGGGGACCAAGGAAAGGGGGAATGGAGGACAAATGGATTGAGAGTTTGGGATGAGTAGATGCAAACTATTAGATATAGAATGCATAACCAACAAGGTCCTACTGCATTGCACAGGGAACTATATTCAATACCTTGTGATAAAACAAAATGGAAAAGAATATGAAAAGGAATATATATGTATAACTGAATCACTTTGCTGTACAGCAGACATTAATACAACATTGTAAATCAAGTATACTTCAATAAAATAAATTTTTTTAAAAAAGTAAGTGAGCTAAAGGAGAGCAGAAGGAATGGACAGCCCCTTCCAAGTCATCATGGCAACAACACAGGTTACTCACGCGATGAGGACGGACTGGTTGTCTCGATCTAGAAATGCAGAAGGAAGCAGGACAGAATAAATAAACAAGATACAGGCAGGATATACAAATCAGGCAACATTGGGGGTAGACAGAGCCCATGAGTTCTAGTTCTGGCTTTGCCATTAACTAGTGGTGTGATGATTTGGGCATGTCGAATCTTCTTGGAGACAATTTGTGCAGATTTCCCAAATGCTGGATGTGTAACGTGGGCAGCATGGGAAGTGAACGGTGAGTCCCACAGTGTGGAAGTTATTCGTGTTCACAGATCTTTACCTCCTCAATAGCGCTTTCTTATCTCCCTTTTCAACAAAGAAAGCAAGTCTCAGACTTAGAACTTGTAAGAAGCCACAGCTTCTAATTAGAATTTATGGACACTGATTTGTTGTCATTGCCTTTTTCTTTCACCTTTACTTTCTACTTGTGGACAGTGACCGTGGTTTTCCATTTACAAGAGTGTTATAGGTTGAATTGTGTTCCCCCCAACAAACTAATATGTTGAGGCCCTAACTAACCCACAGTATCTCAAAATGTGACCTTATTTGGAAATAGGGTCATTGCAGATGTAATTAGTGAAGATGAGGTCATACTGGAGGAGGTGGGCCCCTAATCCAATATGACTGGTGTCCTTATAAAAAGAGAAATTTGGAGACAGATGAGAACACAATGTGAAGATGAAAGTGCAGATCAAGGTGATGATTCTATAAGCCAAGGGATGGCAAGGATGGCCAGCAAACCACCGGAAGCTGGGAGAGTGGCCTGGACCACATTCTCCCTCTCGGCCCTCAGAGGGAACCAACCCTGCTGACACCTTGATCTCAGACTTCCAGGCTCCAGAGCTGTGACACAATGCATTTCTGTTGCTTAGGCCACCCAGTGTGTAGTACTTGGTTACGGCAGTCCTAAGAAACTAATACTAATAGTGATATTATTCTTCCTTTTTTTAAAAAATAGTTTTCCTCCAGATCAAAGGGCAGATTTGTTCGGTTCCTATTTTATTTTTATTTTTGGCTACGCCACGTGGCATGTGGGATCTTAGTTCCCTGACCAGGTATCGAATCCGTGTCCCTTGCAGTGGAAGCACAGAATCTTAACCATTGGACCGCCAGGGAATTCCCTATTCTTCCTTTTTGAAATGGACGGAACTTCAGTCACTATAAGGAAAGATTTTAAATATGCAGAAATGGCCAGGATTGCGAATGTGACATTGGAATGGCTGAAGTTTGGGCAACATTGTTCTGGATGACTTTTAAGCATCTTCAGATCTCAGATGCTTGCTTCTACTTCTTCTCTCTGCACCAAGTCAAATTAGGTGAAAGTGGAACAGACCGAAGTGATGTTAGGCATGACAAGGGTGACAGTATTACCACATCTCTGCTATTTCATCTGCTATTCTGGAAATTTAAGGAGGAGAAAGAGGCAGCCTGAGAAAACAGGTGAAGGGAAGTTGCTGTGCCCATTTCTCCAACTTTGCATTCCTAAGTGGCTACTAATATAGTCTCTCTTCCAAGTGTGCTCCTGTTGGGGGTTTCTTTGGAGTTGGGGGCAGCGCATCTCCTTGTGCTTCACATCCACCCCCAGAGAAGCATGTACTTAGTGTGGCTTCAGTCCCAAGCTCTGGCTTAAGAACCGTGACTGGTAATGGAAGATACTGCGCCCCTGGCTTTCCATCCTGACATCCTCTGAATCTACTGAGGTCACTTTGGTCATTGCACCGTTTGGATGACCAAAGCCTGTGAAGGGTTCGAGTAATTAACTAAGAACCAGTGCAGTTAAAAGACTTGAATACTTCACTAAAACTATTTTTTAAAATATGGATTAAAGAAATTACTCACCAGTCAACATGAACTGATAGGCGTTGTCAGAGATGGAGAAGATGTGCGGCGGGGCCTCCTGGCGCTTTTTCCCTCTGTAGGCCGTCACCACCTCAGGGTTGTACACCGGCAGCCACTGGTAGGTGTTGACGGTGACACAGAAGAGGCCTGAGTAGGTCTGAGAAAATCAGAAAATTCAACCTATGGATCTTGACTTTACTAAGAGAAGGAAATGGAATAAAGAGAGGTTGAAGGGTACTCACGTAGATCATCCAGGCTGCGTAACGCTCTTTGAGGTTGTACAGCACTCCTGGCTCGTGTAGGTGGGTCATCATGGCCATGTCCTCGATCTTGTCAAATTTGGGAGGGTTCATGGGGAAGACTTGGTCACTGTTCGGAGTGAGTGTCTGGATATTGAGAGGAAAATCACATGATGAGTGGGAGAGCCGATGTGGTGACCTACCAGTGGGGTGAAAATGGTGAGATATTGTGGTGAGATTACCCCATTACCGTGGTTAACGTTATGGATCATTTCTGTGCCCAGAGATGATCCGTAAATAACTGTTCTTGATAAATCTAAGACTGGTCAAACTGTATAACCAATTCTGGTCTGATGCCCCCAAGTCAGCATGCCATTCTGTGTGCCAGAAGAGGGTTACAGGTGTGCAAAGTTATAGAGCCCTTCAGCCTCAGGGTGGCCAGGTGGAACTCAGGATGGCCAAGGCCACAGCAGCTTGCCTCTGTTTACCCCATTTGCTATGAGTGCTGCAAAGAGATCAAGCTTGGAAGATTGGAAAAAACTCTTCCAGTGTATTCTGTAAATCTCCACCTCAATACCTCTGCTCATGTGGGTCCCTTTGTCTGGAATATATCTACATTGAAATTACATCTAGCAACCTTCAAAGCTCTTCTGAAGTGCCACCTCTTCCATGACCTGTTTCTTCTCTCCCCTGTCTTTTCAAGGCTTCCAGAATTCCTTGCACCGCTGCCCTAATAGTTAAAACATTTGGACTTGAAGCATGGTCCATGCCTGAACAGTATTTTGAGACTATTACCTAATTTTCCCCTCTCTGTTTTCCCTCCCCTTTAAGCATACAACTGGCACTCCATTACTCAGGAAAGGTAGAAAATAGGGCATAAAAGCGAGAGAGCCTGTAAGCCTTTCTAGCGTTTGTTTTCCAAAAGCCCGAATCCTCAGAAGAGCTTTGAGGGTTTTACCGAAAAGATAAAAGGGAGGAGATTTGTTGATATAGACCAAATCTCTTGAGGAAAGGAAGCCCTTCTGCCCCACCGCCCTAAACTAGAGAGAGAGGGACATCCAAAATAGCATAAGGAAGATGGAAAAATCTGTGTGTCCTGAAGGTTCAGAAACTGGGGCGCTCCTTCCACTTCCGGGACTGCAGGGCCTGCGGTCTCCCGGGCTCCCGCACGCACCGACTTGCCAACGAGACAAAGGACAGGGGCGCGCTGCCAACGGCGACGCGTGGCGTCATGCGTCGCGGGGCGCGCCTCGGCCTGCGCGCTTGCACGCGTCCTGGGAGCCGCTGACGGGCCTGCGCGCCGGTGCGGAGCCGGAGGCGGGCCGCGGGGGCCCAAAGACAGAGAAGGCGGGGCCGGCTCCGGGACCGAGGTGGCAACACGCCGAGCGAGCGCCTGTGCCCCGAGGGCAGCGATGCTGTGGTTCCAGGGCGCCATTCCGGCCGCCATCGCGTCGGCCAAGAGGAGCGGCGCGGTCTTCGTGGTGTTCGTGGCAGGTGATGATGAACAGGCTACACAGATGGCTGCAAGTTGGGAAGATGAGAAAGTGACAGAAGCATCTTCCAACAGTTTTGTTGCTGTGAAAATCGATACCAAAAGTGAAGCCTGCCTACAATTTTCACAGATCTGTCCTGTAGTGTGTGTTCCATCTGGTTTCTTTATTGGAGACAGTGGAATTCCCTTGGAAGTAATAGCAGGAAGTGTTCCTGCAGATGAACTTGTTACCAGAATCCACAAAGTCCGGCAGATGCACTCGTTAAAAGGTGAAATATCAGTGGCAAATAGTGGCCAGTGAGAAAGTTCAGTCTCTACTCCATCCACCTCATTTGATCAGAACAACACTTCTGAAAACTGTCAGTCCAGAAATGTAGAGCTCTGTGAGACACCACCCACTTCTGATACAAAGTCAGATTCTGCAACAGGAGGAGAAATTTCAGGCCAGGCCACTGTGTCTCCAGAGCCTGGTGGATGTTCAAATCAGAGACCTACAGAGGAGCTCACCGTCAGAGTGGAAAGACTAACCAAAAAACTTGAAGAAAAGAGAGAAGAGAAAAGGAAAGAGGAAGAACAGAGAGAGATTAAGGAGGAAATTGAGAGGAGGAAAACTGGAAAAGAAATGTTGGATTATAAAAGAAAGCAAGAAGAAGAATTAACAAAAAGTGTGTTAGAGGAAAGGAACAGAGAAAAGGCAGAAGATAGGGCAGCTCGAGAGCGTATAAAACAGAAGATTGCACTGGACCGTGCAGAGAGAGCTGCTTGTTTTGCAAAGACACAGGAAGAAGTAGAAGCTGCTAAAGCTGCAGCCCTGCTGGCCAAACAGGCAGAAATGGAAGTCAAGAGAGACTCTTCCGCAACAGAAGGAAGCAGTGTTGCGAGAATTCAATTCCGTCTTCCTGATGGTTCTTCCTTCACAAGTCAGTTCCCTTCTGATGCTCCTCTAGAAGCAGCAAGGCAGTTTGCTGCACAGACTGTTGGCAACACTTACAGTAATTTTTCATTAGCGACAATGTTTCCCAGGAGGGAATTTACCAAAGAAGATTATAAAAAGAAATTACTGGATTTGGAACTTGCCCCAAGTGCTTCAGTGGTACTGTTGCCAGCAGGAAGACCAACTACATCCATGGTACATTCTTCCAGTGGCGACTTTTGGACATTCTTGGGGACAGTACTTTACCCATTCCTTGTCATCTGGAGATTGATTAGCAACTTCTTATTTAGTAATCCTCCTCCTGCACAGACCTCGGTGAGAGCAGCATCATTGGAATCCTCAAACCTTGCATCCTCTAGCAACTCAGACAAAAGGGAACCAGTCAGAAAAAGAGTGCTGGAGAAACGGGGGGAAGACTTGAAAAAGGAGGGCAAGATATATAGATTGAGGACTCAAGACGATGGTGAAGATGAAAACAACACTTGGAATGGAAATTCTACTCAACAGATGCAGTGTGACAAGGACAATATGTGCAGTAATCATTGTTTCTCTTATGATTTAAGTCAACTAAAACTCTACTGGAGAAGTGGGACTGCTTTATGTTTTCCAACTCATCTACAAAGTGTCTCTTTATTCCTGCTTAGTGGGTTAAAGTTGTTTAACCTCAGATAAGTCAAGAGATAAAATAACTGGCTGCTAGGTCCTTGTATATGGTAAGCAACTGCTAGAAGCCTAAAATAGCAAAAGGTCTGCGACAGCCTCCCTTTATCAGCTTTCTTGTTTAGTATTTCATATGCCCATTAGCCCTGTGCTCTCAGATGATATGTTTTGTTTAGGGCTGTTTTGCTCCAGAACTCCTCAGCCCACACAAAGTAACTGGTGTGTCACTGAATAATTTGATCTTGAGTCAGAGCGTTTTAACTAGCCAATCAGATGATAATTTGGGTTTAACTTTTCTCTTCTTGCTCATCAGCTGCAAGCAAAATCTTGTAGTTTTTAATCTTACTTAAACACTGGATAAAAAAATCTTTTCCAAAAAAAAAAAAAAAAAAGAAACTGGGGCTTGTTTCTTAGCAATCCTTCAGGGGGGGCAGTGACACCCCATGTGGTATTACTGAAAATGTGGCATGGCTCTGGGGAGGGGACCCCAATAGTAACTCCAGAAAATTTATTTCCGGCCCTGTGAAAAGAGGCTGACACCAGAGGTTAAGTTTAATAATAACAATCATCATCATCATCATCGTCATCATCATCTGTCTTGTATGCTTGAATTTGTGAACTGCGATTCATACCTACCATGTACTCTTTTTTTAAAAAATTATTTTATTTATTTATTTTTGGCTGCGTTGGGTCTTCCTTACTGCACACGGGCTTTTCTCTAGTTGTGGCGTGTGGGGGCTACTCTTCGTTGCGGTGCACAGTCTTCTCATTGTGATGGCTTCTCTTGTTGCAGAGCACAGGCTCTAGGCACACGGGCTTCAGTAGTTGTGGCGCACGGGCTGAGTAGTTGTGGCTCGCGGGCTCTAGAGTGCAGGCTCAGTAGTTGTGGCGCACGGGCTTAGTTGCTCCGCGGCATGTGGGATCTTCTGGGACCGGGGATTGACCCCGTGTCCCCTGCATCGGCAGGCGGATTCTTAACCTCTGTGCCACCAGGGAAGTCCCCATACCCACAGTGTACTCTTGATTCCTACACTAGATGATAAACTTTGGGGAAGCGGTACTGAGATTTGCTCATATTTGCAGAGTGATAGACACTGTGACCTAGACATGGTGCGTGTCCAGTAAGGATTGAATTGAATGGTGCTCTGTAATTCTCTGCATTAAATTAGGCATTGCCTCTGGAGCTCCCTCTGTAAGTCACTCTGCAGCCTAGAGAGTTCTATTTGGTATATTCGCCCATCCAGCAGCAATCTGTATCAATCTCTCCCTTAAACAGTCCAAACTCTTCCACCACCACCTTCCCCTTTCTCCAAAGCAAACATCATAAAAACTCTCAAAGCCCAAGTCCTTGAAGGAAAGAGCCAGAGGAAAGGTACGTGCCATGGCAGTTTTTACCTGCGACTTCACTCAGAGTAGATCAATGTGAGTCTTGTTCTATCTTCAGATTCCTATGGGCCAGCATGCAATTTCTACTATTCTACTCCAAAGGCAAAGGGGGATGCCCATGTTAGCAAGGACATCTGAGATCAACACTTACCCGGTTGTCGAGGGTCTCGACTGTGACTTTGTCATTTTCCTTGCTCTGGATCATACCTTTCACATAAAATTCCTTATCATCCACTGCAAAGCAAGCTTTCTTAGAATCAAATGGGCGATTTGGAGCCTCGATTCTCTCCTTCTCTGATTTCCACAGGTAGGGAGCTGCTTCTCCAAAAATGGCCATCTCTGCATCAGAGCTCATGACTGCAGGGGCTGGGAAGACCAGGGCTGCTGAATCTGGAGCTTTGGGGAGCTCCATCCTGTTATTTCCATTCAGACAGGGGGCCAGATTCAAAAGTTCCTGGGATTAACCTACGTTCTGAGGAATCCAGGACCTGGTATAGGGGCCTAGAGTGGGCAAGTGGGGGTGAGCTAAAGGAGATATTTTACTCCAAGAAAAAAGTTTGAGGGGACATCTCTTAGTCCAGCTCCAGGTGTGGAAGTCTAAACCAATTAGAGGAAGACAAGCTGAGCCTAATAAAGGAGGCCTCAGAAAATACTTCCTTAATTACACGTCACATTTGAGCCTCATGATCTCGGTGTCATTCCCAAATCTTAAGGGTGTCTGAAAAGAATTACTGGAATGTTGATAATTCCTAGTAGAAAGTTCATATAGCCCAGTGAAAAGTAATGACTTGAACATAAAGTACTGCCACACTTGTTTAGCCAATTACAGGCAACAAGGTGATAGGAGACATTATGGCCTAGTGCAATGGTTCCAAACTTTAATATGCACCAGAATTACCTGGAGAGCTTGTTAAAACACAGATTTCTGGGCCTCACCCCCAGAGCTTCTGATTCAGTAGGTATGGGATGGGGCCTGAGAATATGCATTTCTAGAAAGTTCTTAGGCAATGCTGGTGGTGCATTCATCAGCTGATGGTGAATTCATCATTGTGGTCCAGGGACCACACTCTGAGAACTGCTGGTGTAGGGCCTTCTGACTCCAAGAGTGGTCCTTGAACACGTTGCATCAGCATCACTGAGGAGTTGTTAGACATTCAGAATCTCAGAACCACCCCGCATTACAAAACCAGAATCTGCACTTTAACAAGATCTCCAGGTGATTTCTAGGCATAGTAGAGTTGAGAAGTACTGGGCTTAAGGCAGGGGTCTCCAAACTTTAGTTATGTGTAGCAGTGTCGGGGTGTGACAAACAGTGTTTAATTAAATACCTGCTTTAGAACTCACTGCTTAGCGTGTGTGTGTGTGTGCATGTACGTGTATGGTGTGTTTATGTATCTTTCTGCCTCTCTCTCTCTGTCCACCCTCCCGCTCATCCCTCCTGTCACTTCTTTCCAAACAATCCCCTTTCACAGACCTTCTCTTTATGTGTTTTCCTTGCTTAGAAGCTAGACAAATTTGGCTTAAAGTCCCGGCACCGAACTTGGTCAAACCACTTAACTTCTTTGGGCCACTAATTTCACTTAAAATGAAGAAGCAAGCTAGCTCATTTCTAAGGCCCCTGCAGGTTGTGTGACTTTTCTGGTTCCTTTTCCTCATCTGCATTTGCTTTTCCTGTTCCCTCTGGACCTCTTCCCGTATCCTTCCTGACCCTCTACTTCTTTTCCCCACAACTCTTCCCCTTCTCCCTTTCTTTCTCTGCTTTTTCTTTTCCATACATTCTTCTGTAAGTGGCCATAAAATGGAGTTCAATTACACACATGTATCCCCATATCTCTCTTAAGAAATAGGTCATATGTTTTGAATAAAGCCTTTTATGTTTCCTATTAAAAGTGGGAAAATTGAACATTTTATGGTTCTCTCTTGGAACTTCCCCCGCCCTCAATCTTACACTTTATGAAATTACTCTTCGTTGGTAACTGTTGTTTCAATATCCCTCCTTGAGATTCTGGGGGAATCTAGTCCTACAGAAAGAGGAGCAACTGCGACCCTCTGGATCTTATTCAGGATAAGTTGCATTTCGATTTTACTTTGGCCAGAGGCTCTGCTGAACCATCTGTGTGCTCGTGGTTAAGTTTTCATAGTTAAGAGATTGGAACTCAATATAGCACCACAAAGAGGACCTCTGGCTTGCAGGCTTCATGCGGTTTAAATGTTCTCAGTTACTGCCTGGTGGAGAGGAAGAATTCATCCATATTGTTTCCTCATCTGTGAAGATAGTCCCTACTTTTGTGGCTTAAGTGAGTTTTACAACAGCAGCAGTTCTCAAGCTTTGTTTCCTCAGAACCCCTTCACACTCTTAAAAACCATTGAGAACCCAGTGAGTTTGGTTTATGCAGGTCATATCTACCAATATTTATGGTATTAGAAGTCAAAATTGAGAAAATCTAATTCATTTAAAGTTCCTATCAAATTCATTGCATGTTAACATTAATGACATATTTTTATGAAAATGACTATATTTTCCAAAACAAAAAAATTAGTGGCAAGAGTACCGTTGTTTTTCATTTTTGCAACTCACTTTAATGTCTGCTGAGTAGAAGATGGATGGGTTTTCATGCTTGCTTCTGTATTCTGTCTGTTGCTGTATGGTTTTTTGGTTTTTTGTTTTTTGTTTTTTGGTTAAAGTAGATATAGAAAATCTTTCACAGATATATAATTTGGAAAAGGAAAGAGTATTTTAATTGCCCTTTCACATAATTGTGGAAATTCTTTTTAGATACTATACCAAAACTTGACACGTGGTAGTTTCTGTGGTAGTTCCTTAAAGGCTAGTTGCAATGTGGAATCTGAAACCATATCAACAAACATTATGATCTGTTGGTCTGTGTTGAACTTTGAATGAAACTTTTACCCATGTGTAAACATCATACATTGATCATTTGGAAAATATTGTTCACTGAATTATACAGAACTTCCAAATATTGGCACGTTTCATTATACAGTATAAAAAATCACAATCATTAATATCAATACTGATCTCATTAGAAAATTCAAATATTAGGACATTGTCAAGCTAATGATAGTAGACACAAGTCTTCCAAAGTTTTAATTTTTGCTTGAAAACTCAACTATATCATTAGTAAAAAATACTGTCAATAGTTTTCCTTGAAAGGATAAACACACTTCACTGCTTTTTGAGAAACTGTGTGCCAGATATACAAGTCTGAGAAACAATAGTTTGTCCTCTAGTCATTCTTTCAAGTAAAAATGGTGCTTCATGAATCAAGTGGCTGGTTCATCTTGCAACTCAGACAACTGCACATGTGTTTTTCCTTGAGACAAATGTCAAAGTCCAGTGTGCAAAAGGAGTGCTTTTCATGAACTTCCTGTTTGATCATGTAGAATATTATAAAGATGTGGATACATTTGAGATGTAGTCAAATTAATACTTTCCATTGTTGCAAATTTTAGGTCATTTTTCAATGAAGCTGGCTTTTAAAAAAAATTATTTATTTATTTACATTTATTTTTGGCTGCGTTGGGTCTTTGTTGCTGCGTGCAGGCTTTGTCTAGTTGTGGCGAGCGCTACTCTTCGTTGCGGAGCGCGGGCTTCTAATTGTGGTGGCTTCTCTTGTTGCGGAGCATGGGCTCTAGGCATGCGGGCTTCGGTAGTTGTGGCACACGGGCTCAGTGGTTGTGGCTCACGGGCTTAGTTGCTCCGCAGCATGTGGGATCTTCCCGGACCAGGGCTCGAACCCGTGTCCCCTGCATTGGCAGGCGGATTCTTAGCCACTGTGCCACCAGGGAAATCCTGAAGCTGGCTTTTTAAATTAAAAAAAATTCTTTTTCACTGTCAGTGTATGGCTGTGAAGAATACTATGACTATTAGTACAGCTTGGTGCCATGTCTTGATTTGTAATAAAGTGTCAGATCGTCTATCCATCCTTGCTTTTGCATCATTAAGTCAAACAGTGAAGAAAGCACATGGCATCTGGGTATTATAAAAATTGTTTTGACCTCATGTACCTCTTGAAAAGTTCTTAGGAATCTCCAAGGATCCATGGGCCACAGTTTGAGAATGGTTGCACTATAGTGTGAGGGAATCTCATCAGGCTGCAAGTGTATGATCTGATGTCATTTAGCTTGACTTAGTGTTCAGCCTGCTACCCAAAGTGTTGAAAGTTGATCCACATCAAAATCATCTGCAACAGAATCTCTGTGGTTGGGACTGAGGAAACTGAATTGTTCTCAAGGGCCTCAAACACAGTGATGTTTAGGAGCATAATTTTGCTTTTATAAAGCCAGTCTTTCCAAAACCATGGCATAGTCCCAATGGTCCAATACAAAATGATTTTAGGCAACTATTTCTTAATTTTAATAGTTATATTAAAGTCTATTACCTTATTTTAGCAAAATGTAAGATGCCATCGATTGTAAGATAACCTATTTTGTGTCCCACTAATAAAGGAAAACACCCTGCTAATTACAGTACTCCTTTCATTGATTATAAGATGCATCCCAAGTTTAGAGATAATATTTTGTGAAAATGTGAAGAAAGTTAGAATAAAATAGAATAATATGTGCTAACGACTTAGAGACAGTGAAATATCTGTTTATAGTAGTGATATAAAGCAGTGTTTCTCAAACTTTGGTGGGCATAGGAATCCAACTGGGAATCTTGTTGAAATAGATATTCTGATTCAGGAGAGCTGGAGTAGAGTTTGAGATTTTGAATATCTAAATGTCTCAGCTGATGCTGAGATAGACGGTCCAGACTTTCATAGCAAGCATATAGGGTAACTTTGAGAAACACATCTAAGAAGAAAAAGGAATCAAGGTAAATCAAAATATTAAGTGAATTAGCAGTACTGGTCTTAAATGGGTATTGCAAAATTTGTGATAGTAGTATAAGATTGAAGTCTGAAGTTGGGGAAAGACTACAATGACTCATGGCCAAACTATACCTTTAGGTCTCTTAGAAAAACAAGACTTTCCGTCTGGGATTCAAGTCACTGCGTGTGTTGAGGTGAAGATTTTTCTTCTTCCACCCACAGCTCTAACCATGACTCAGAATCCAGTATCTCCTACTTTTACTGCCTAGATGATGCATGAGTTGTCTCAGCGATATTCTTGCAAATGTGTTGTCCAGCCTACTCAAATGCCTTCAAGATGACTTTTTTCCCTTTGGAAAATTTTGGAAAATCATTTGGGGTAGTTTCTGCAGGCCAAAGATACTTCTTGCTTTAAACTGAAATCTGGCTCTCTGTGACTTCAGGATGTTTGATCCTCCTTTCGGCTCTTGGTAACAACAGAAAGAGTTCAAACCTTCTCCCCACAAGACAACTCTTCACCCATTTGATGGCTGCTCTGGGTTCCCCTTAGCTTTTTTTTTTTTTTTTTTTTTAATGTGGACCATTTTTCAAGTCTTTATTGAATTTGTTACAGTATTGCTTCTGTTTTATGTTTTGGTTTTTTGGCTGCAAGGCATATAGGATCTTAGCTCCCCGACCAGGGATTGAGCCTGGAAGGCGAAGTCTTAACCACTGGACCTCCAGGGAAGTCCCTCCTTAGCTTTTTCTTTTCCAGGCTAAGTAGCCCCAGTGCTGTCTTCATCTGTTTCTTCTGTGATGTGCTTCTGCATCTCCTTTACCATCACAGTGAGCTCACGCCTGTTAATCTCTTAAGTGTGACATCCAGACCACATGTTGTCCTCCATCAGCATGTGCCCTCACCTCTCCTGACCTAGGTGTCATGCCCGAGGTGGTGACTGCCCTCTGGCAGCCTCCTCACACCGATGGCTCACCACTCACTGTCAAGCAAAGCCCCTCAACGCACGCTGTGTGCATCCGGTTGCTAAGTCAGATCTTGTCCCCATATTTATACAACTGTACTCTGGGACCCAGGGCTAAAACCATGTATTCTTGGCTGATAAAACTTTCCCTTGTTAGGTCTCATCCAACTCTCTTGGCATGACTCATGGTGTCCCTGGAAACTCTACCCCCAGAAAGTCCCCTAATTATCTGCTTCTTGGTTTTGAGAGCTTGACCTGCTTCCAGCCCTACACAGCTGTGTCCCTCCAACCATCCCCTCTGTTCCTGTCTTTAGGGGTCTTCCAATGGGGATGGCCATCCCAGTCTCCCTGACCTCCAGCACCACCTTCTGAGTGCTCCCCAACCCCTCTTACTGCTGTCAGTGCACAATGACACTGCTCTCAACTTTCAGCCCTCTCCTGGGAACTTCTCAGCTACTGCATCTTGTCAGCAATGGTGTGGTCATGACTTAATTATACTTTGGTTTCCTTAGTACTAATTCATCTAGAATTACTTCCAATAAACACAAATCTTGAGGTGGGGGAGTAATTTTTTTTAATTACTACAGTGGACATAGGTTTGAATCCATTTCTCCTTATTCTCTCAGCATCATTTGTGAGTAAAGACACAGCTGAGGGGATTCACAGGTGCGGCCTCTGCTCAAAAAACAGCAAAGTTAGACTTGTGTGAAGACTGAATCTTGAGCCTACGAACATCATGTTTGGGGCCAACCTAAGTATATTGACCTGGAGCTTGTGTGTCAAAGTTCTGCAGTGTGTTTTATTCCTGTTAGTGTGATGAGCAAATTTGGGAAGCCCTGCTTCCTTAGCTGCATATTTTGTAATCTGCCTTTAGAAATACTTAAGTAATGGATTTTAATGTCATCAGTTTCAGATTCCTATGAGTGTGGCAAGAATGAGAATGTGTAAAACACTGTTTGCGAATTTCAATTATTGTATTCCCAATCAAGATGAAAGTGACTCTTACCTTCTTGGTTTCCAAAGCAATGGTTAGTGTCCTTCAGGAATGAAGTGGCTTCTGAGAGAGTGATTCCGGAAATCAAAACTAAACAAAACAAAGAACAAATGAACTATGAAGAGTTTAAATAAATCTAGAAATTGTACTTTTCTAAGTTTAGCTACATTTAAATAGTACACAGTGGATGGTGTGGGATGGAAATACATTTTCCATTTTTCCCTTCGGTTAAGTCATCACTCTTTAAATAATTGGGTAATTACAGCACTGATTAACAATTTTTTTGAGTATCTTATGTGTGTGCAAAGTACCATGTCAGCTCCATAAGGGGGTATAAAAAAGGATAAAGACAGTCTCTACCCTAAAGGAATGCAAAATTTAGGAACAGTTAAGAGAAATGCTCAAATAAATCTTTGAACAAGGAAGAATAATACAAATTCTGTAAGCGTCTAAATGAAGCGTTATGGGGACTTAGAGAGATGATGCTTCCGGCTGAGGGTAGGGGGCCGTGAGGGGTCAAAAAAGAAAGGAGGGAGGGAGGGGAATGATCCGGATTGTAACTTGGATGCTTTTAGACCAGAAGTTGAATTCTTTGGCAATGAGAGAAAAGTTGTGAATTATGGGCAAGACTTCTTTAAGAGGTCTAGGAAGGGCACTCTCTTAAATATCCTATACTCTCTTGGAGAAGATGAAGGTAGGGTAGCTGATAACTTATTTGGGACTAAGGAATCTCAGTCCAGAAGTTGATAACCTACATGAAGATCTCAGGATACCATAAGAGTCTGAATAATTTTCAATATCAAATTTAACTTAAACTTCCCATTTACCACACAGTACTTTTATGGAACCTGGGGAACATGTCGTGAAATACCATTTAGGCAGGAAGAGACATTTCAACGCTTGCTTTCCTACTTTGGTCGCGTACTCTTGGTCTCTACCTTTTATGAGTCTCTAATAATCTCCAGCTATATCCTAAAATTCTCACAACTTTCTCAGGAAAAGATTAAATGATTAAGTATCATATTCTGAATCCTTGGTTCAAACGAAATCACACTTGGAGGCAGAACCTCGGTTTTCTAATGCCAGCTCTGTAAAGTAGCTGTTGTAATTTCCTTGAGCTTTGGTTTCCTTCTGTAAATGAGACAGATGGACCAGAAAATCCCCAAGGTTTCTCTTAACCCTGTGACTGTATGACAGAAGGTATTCTGGTGAAGATGGTGTCCAGAAATCGAAGCATCGCAAGCTCCTAGAGCTACAGAATCCCTCTGAGGGATGCTCCTGCAGTGTCAGACACGACCCAGCCCGAAGTCCACAAGGCATGCCATGAATGAACAGTCTGGACACTGGTCATTAATAAGCAAACTAGGATGCATTCTGAGATGGACAAAATGCATGGGAGAATTTCTTCCCGCAATCATCTCCCAGAAATCCTGACATAAGAAAAAAATTTACATAACCAACCACAAAAATTTCAAATAATACTTCAAGGCAATCACAGAAGAGATATCACAAATTAGCATGTTTATTTGTTAACTGCAATTATAATACTGACCTAAACAATTAGAGGGGTAAGTACGTATTATATTCAGCTTTATATCCTGCAGGTTAGTTTTTTTTTTTTTGGTGTCATAATTGCTTATATTCTTGTCTTTTTACTCTTTGTAGAAGCTTCTTGAAAGGCCTCGCCATCTTGTCTCCCATATTGCCCTTAACACAGTTCCTTACGCTTAGTAGGCCCTCAGCAAAGGCTGCTGTGTTGCCTTCTCTCCTCTCCAGGTAACCTGATCAGGTATAATCACAGCTACATGGAGCAAAAAAGCGGGCACTTGTGAGCACTTACCTTGCGGTGCTGTGGTCGAAGCAGTTTCGAAAGTGTGGCCCCCCAGCTCCCTTTATACTCCCAAATGCGCAAGCCCAGCACTCTAACGTGGCTGTATTGGGGGATCACCATTTACTCCTTAGATGTAAATGCATCGTAGCCCTGATCTTTCACTCTTCTTAAGTTACTTGGATAAATGACCAGCGGAGGCTGTATAATGCCAAGTCAGCTGCATAGGGATTTTGACGTTGGACACAGATCTTTGAGACTTAGAGAGTTCTAGAGGCTGAGCAGAACTGGGGCAGAGTGTGCTAAGAAGGTCAGTGAAGGGCAGAGTCACAGGGTGAATTGTCAAGCGATGGATGATCAATAGCATGGATACTAAGTACGTCTCCTTTACCCAGCATCGTAAACATGAGGTGGTGTGCGCCTCTCCTCAGAAATCTCCGGAAAACATAAGATTGGCCATTTAACACATCCATTCTTTTTTTTTTAAACATTATTTTTTAATTGAAGTATATTTGATTTACAATGTTGTGTTAGTTTCAGGTGTACAGCAAAGAGATTCATGTGTATATATATATATATATATATATATATATATATATATATACACACACACACACACACACATATATCTATATATTCTTTTTCAGATTCATTTCCCTTATAGGTTATTACAAAATACTGAGTATAGTTCCCTGTGCTATACAGTAGGTCCTTGTTGTTTTTCTATTTTATATATAGTAGTGTGTATGTGTTAATCCCAAACTCCTAATTTATCCCCCACCTCCCTTTCCCCTTAGGTAACCATAAATTTGTTTTCTATATGTGTAGGTCTACTTCTGTTTTGTAAATAAGTTCATGTGTATCATTTTTTTTTTTTAGATTCCACATATAAGCCATATCGTATATATGTCTTTGTCTGGCTTACTTAGTGTGATAATCTCTAGGTCCATCTAACCCCTCTATTCTTAGCCATTAATTTATTTTGTTAAAAAATCCATTGTAGATGGAAAACTTTCTAAAATGTATTATATATTATCTTGATTTATTTAATCTAGTATCTTGAATAGACTTCAACTTTTCCTTGATCATTCAGGGGCCTGGGAGGTGATGTAATAAAGTCGTCAGGGATATTATAGTTTCTTCGCGGATTTTACCCTGCACTAATTGTTCCTAGGTTGCAATGAATTTTTGTGTCACCTTTCTAGTTTTTATATCTACACCTTCACGGCAAGGTACTCAGCTGTATTCTGTCTGTGGTTAGTGTGTTTGCCTCTGTGAGCCCAATCTTCCTTTTTCTAATCTGCTATAGAATGGGAAACAGATGAGCAAGCTAAAGGAAAAAACAAACAAACAAAAGGAGTCATAAGTTCCATGGGAAGTTCTAGAAGTCCTAATGGAAATACATGGTGTTTGTGACAACTCTTATGGTTGCTCGGGGTTGTTTTTTGGCTGAAACATAAGTAATGTTTGACTATGTAGGAATTACCATACATTTTAGAAGTTAGAGCCATTTACAGCAATACAGCCTGACTTGTTTATGTTGTATATGATCAATGTGTACTGAATTATACTCAATATTTTGTAATAACCTATAATGGAATATAATCTGAAAACAATATAACTGAGTCACTTTTCCGTACACCTGAAACTAACACAATACTGTAAATCAACTATACTTCAATTCAAAAGAAAAAAAGATTCTCTAGTCTTCCAGTGGGTAGTCTCATATAGGTGAGGCATTTCCAAGGAGAGTTTGCATTAGTCAAAATGAAATTGTGGACAAAGGAGAAACAGATAGGAATAGGACTCCCACGTAGCATTTTCCAAAGTAGATTTGACAGAATGCTGATTCTGAGAGAAACTGTGAAATAAAAGGTCCCGTGGCTAAATGAGTTCAGGAAATGTGACCAACTCTATTCCCTGTTGTTGGAGATTCACCATAAATACTAGCATGTTAAGGGGCCTGAGAAGCCTTTCAGTAAAAAAATATGAAGAAATTTTTGTACCTGGTGATCTGATGTTGGAACACCATCTTACTCCCTGCTTGAGAAAACAAGAGGAGAAAGCTGAAGGCTGCAATCCACAGAGAACTTGTCTCATTCTTAGTACCATTTGGCCCAGGAGAAAGCAACAGAAAGTGATCAGGCATAAACACAGCTGCTTTTATCCAAGGGACAGTCTTTTGTATGTAACAGATGCTCAGTAGATTTTGTTCCTGTGTATAAATGAATAAGGACGATTCATGGGGAATCTGTGTTGAAAGAGGGCTGAAGTGATAAGGCAGAAAAGAATGGAATCAGACTCAGTCTCACTTAATAGTAATAGTTTATATTTATTAAGAACTCACTACGTGTCAGGCTTTATCCATATTGGCTCACTTAAGCATCATAATAGTTTTGTGGGGTAGATGCTAACATCATTCCCATTTTATGGCTGAAGAAATTTGGGCCACTGAGAGTTTAAATAAACTGCCTAAGGCCACACAACTAGTAAGTGGCAGAAATGGGATTCAAATCCTCTCTGGCTCTAGAGCCAATGCCTATAAACTTTCACTTTTGCAAGCTCATCACTTTTGAGTGCTGGCAATGGGGAAAGGAGATATGAAATAGGGACATTGCTCCAAAGGAGGTGATAATGGACATGGGAAGAGAGTACATAGACACGAAAAGACAAATTACTTTTCCGAGGTTAAGTGCCAAGATGAGTGAGATGCACAGTGGACTAGATGTATGGACAAGGTATTTAAAACCCGTAAGGTATGTTGTGTACGTAAAATATTCTCAGAATTGTTATTAATGATAATGATACTGCTTTGGAGGAGATATCTGAAGGGGATGGTGACTGTGGAGATAATAATAATAATAAAATAATAATAATAATGCTTTTTGTAGTTCTTTCCAGTTTACATAGCACTTTTGTATATTTTATTATGTTTATTTTTCTTTGCTAGCCTTAGGGGGTTATACTGTTTATATTCTTATTATTCCCATTGTCCATATGGGGAACTGAGGCCTAAGGGAGTTAAGTGATTGACCAAAAGGCCCCACAGCTAGTAGGCAATGGAGCCAGAATTGGAATCCCAGGTTGCTGATTCCAAAGCCTCGCCTTTTCCTCTATCCTCTACTCTCTCTTAAAGGAGGCAGATTTTAAGAGTACAGGGAGGAGGTTCCAGGCTTAGGGAACGTAGGGATTGTGGTTAGAAACAAGACTTCCCAGGGTGTGTTTCAGGAAGGTGGAATGGGCAAGCCTGGATGGAAGGGTTGGGGGTAACACGGAGGTGAGGCTGGAGAAGTGGGCTGGGCTTGTCTGTGATGGGCTCCCAATGCCCATGGAAGGAGTCAGGACATTATTCTGAGATCATTGGGGAAGCTTTCAAGGTTTTAAGCAGAAAAGTGAACGTGTGTGTGTGTGTGTGTGTGTAGACACACACATATATCTGAAGATTAGTATAGAACTGATGGTAGGATATAATGGAGAGGGAGAACCTGAGGTCCTAGAACCACTTAGCAACTATTTAGAAAATCTTGGTGTACAACTTGCCAAGATGATTATACAGGCTCTGATATGATTTATGGGAGTAGGTGGGCAGTTAGAATTAACCCCTGGATGACCCTATAAATTCAGATGTGTGTTAAAATTCTCCATAGCACCAGAGGGCTGGCTTTCCCAGTGATTGTCCCCTGGTATCTCCGGGTCCATCCCGTAGGTTCAAGAAGAGTATTGTGTGGGCTTGAAGTTGTCTGCCTCACTGTCCCTTTTAGGCCTGGCAAAAAGAGAACCTCAGGAGGTGAAAGGAATATGTTTCTCTCATTTAAGACCTCTCTGAGCTCTAGACTTATTATTATTATTTTTAACATTTATTTATTTATTTAGGCTGCTCCAGGTCTTAGTTGCGGCATGTGAGATCCTCTTTGTGGCATGCGGGATCTTTAGTTGTGGCATGCACGTGGGATCTAGCTCCCCGACCAGGGATCGAACCCGGGCCCCCTGCATTGGGAGCGCGGAGTCTTACCCACTGGACCACTGGGAAGTCCTCTAGACTTATTTTTCGAGGCCCTATCCCACATTAATATATTACAATCCTCTCAACATAATATTAAACATGCAAGTAATATCTATTTGCATTGAATATAAAAATAATCATGGTGTAAAATGAAGAGGGCCTTAATTAAGCAGTACAGAAATGAGATGTAAAAGGAAAGAGAAAACCCAAGGGATACCCTGAAGGCAGGATCCACAAGACTTTGATGATGCCGAGTTTGAGGAGGAAAAAGGAATCAGAGGATCCTACCTTTCATCCAGCCCTCATTGCAGCCTAGAAATCTAGGGGCATGATACCTGCCCAGGAGAAAGAGTGAAGGGGGGAAATAGGAATTTCGATTTTGGACAGATTGAGATTGAGATGATGGTGATATCCAGCTAAGTAGGTAGAGATAAGGATTCAAAGTTTACATACAGGAGACATTAAGACTGAAGATGTAGGCCTGTGAGTATGAGGGTGTCACCTGTATGCAGTTGATAGTTGAACTTATTAAGGAAGCTGGGTTCTCAGAGAAAGGCTGCATGTTGAGGAGGTGAGAGGCGGAAATGAAGACAAAAAGAGTGGGGAAAAAAAAGGTTATTCTTCAGGTAAACAAATACCTGAGTGAGATCTTGCTGGAGTCAAAAGAGCCACGTGGATCCATATTTTACTTCTGTCATTTACTGCCATAAATGGCAAGTCCCATCACCTGTCTTCGCAGCTGTGATGTTTTCTCCTTCCGCTGCAAAATCAGAAACATAATTCTGTTTCTGCCCAAGTCATGGGGATAGTGTGGGGATCAAATGAGATACTGTCAAGACGTGGCTGTCTCCGCAGGCAGTCTCTTTCCAGCCAGTGCCAAACAGTATGCTTCAATCTGTATCAACCTTGACACAGACCTTGGCAAATAATCCACTAGCACAAAAAACATAAGTGAGCAATGCAGGCTTTACTGAAGATTTTGTAGAGCAGACTAGAAGAGGATTATATTACATCCCCTAAAGGATTCAGTTTCCATCAGCAATGACTTCCACGAAGTCCATTTTCCGTCACACTGATGCAGGTGGTTGATTTCCTTTCTTCCCCTGAGGTGTCTGCCCGACCCGTACGGGTACTCAGTTGTTCCTCTGTTACATGGGGCCCTTTAGCTCTGCCATTGACCTGCATGCCTACTCATCTGGTTACTCAACAAAATAAAAGTCCTCAAGTAAAGAACACCACTTTTATCCTTAGCAAGTTTGGTGATCACCTATTTTTACTCACATATTCCCCTTGGGAGCTTCATCTTTATCCCACCACTATGCCCTGTAGTCCCCAGCTCACACCCCACACCATCATTCCATCTCTCCCAACCCTGAGAGGAGTTCTGTCGATGAGGGTTTTCTCCAGTCTTGTTACAATATCATTTTGTCAACTCTAAAGTGATGGGAACTTCATTATTAGTGTCAGAAGAAGTCAAGGGAGGTGGTATCTTCGAGAAGGTGGTATTTTCAAGAGAGAGGATATAGTAAAAAGCTCTACAGAGAAGATGGAGAAAAGGAGGACCATGAAAAGGGCATTGGGTCAGTCAGAGAGGTGATCCTGACATTAATGTCAGCAGGATGGTGGGGGTGGAAGCTTTGAAGGCAAGGATTAAGGAGTGAGCAGGTGTTAAGGAGGAGGAAAACATTTTCCTGATTTCTCCGGGAGCAAATCTCTCCACCAATCACTATATAAGGCACATTCAGAGGAAATGCAGATTTGGATGGAGAAAGCAGCAGCAGGGCCAAATAGAGAGGCTCAGGAAACAAGTGTAATCAAGTTCATTCCGCAGAGGGCTACTTGAGAAGAAAGGGCAGTTAATTGTGCTGATAGGAGGATCATCCCTTACCCATTACAACTATCTAAGAGCTATGTAACAGATGAAATTTCCAAAAGCAGCAAGAAGTTCCCCAGCCAGAAACAGAAATTTCTGGGCAAAAGTCACAGGACAGGTATATTAGTGAATGATACAAATTTATATTTAATCGCCTAATTAAAAATATTGAGTGAGAATATTAGATCCAGAACTAGAGGGGAACCTTGAATATTACCTAATCTAACCCTGATGTTACAGAATCAGAAACTGAGGTTCTGGACAGGTTACCTAATTAATGCTAATTAATTAGACAGTCCCCCTTCCCATTCTACTCTCAGATCCAAGAGCGCTAGTTCAGAACTCTTTCAAGTGCAATACATAAACTTCCATACTTCTGGCATTTCTTTTTTTTTTTTTTTTTAATAAATGTATTTATTTACTTATTAAACTAATTAATTTATTTATTTTTTTCTGTGTTGGGTCTTCGTTTCTGTGCGAGGGCTTTCTCTAGTCACGGCGAGCGGGGGCCACTCTTCATCGCGGTGTGCAGGCCTCTCTTGTTGCGGAGCACAGGCTCCAGACGCGCAGGCTCAGTAGTTGTAGCTCACGGGCCCAGTTGCTCTGCGGCATGTGGGATCTTCCCAGACCAGGGCTCGAACCCGTGTCCCCTGCATTGGCAGGCAGACTCTCAACCACTGCGCCACCAGGGAAGCCCACTGCTGGCATTTCTACACTACAATTTTGCAAAGCAAAAAGTTGATGGGGGATTATCCAGAGAAATATTTAAACTGATTTTCCTTCAATCAGTGAGGACATAGATTTATCAGTTTTACAGGTTGGAAAACTGAGGCTTGGCAAGATTAAGTGACTAGTCATACAGCTAGTAAGTGGCAGAATGGGAGCTAGAACAAGTCTGGTTTGAATCCAAGTCCAGTTTGTGTTTTCACTACAAGACAGCTGTTTCTGGCTTTGCAAGATCCTGTTAAGACACTAACGCTCTCAGAATTATACATGCTTCTCAGAATTACACGCAAACGAGGCATCCTTCTCTGAAAATATCATGGAGAGAGTGTGTGCATGGCCTGGGAACATTGTGTTCAGAGAAGAAATTCTACCAGTTAGGTCTGTCCAGTAAACTGGAGACTTTCTTATCTGGACTCATAATCTTGACTGATGCCTGTGAGACTTAGGGTCCATGTCATTTGCCCTTTTTTGTCTAGTAGTTGTATTTTTTTTGTTGGTTTCTTCAGTACTTAAAGCCTCATTAGAACTAAGAAACGCGTGATCAGTTACTTTTAATTTCAACTGTTGGGGTATGAAACAACATAGCCTAAAAAAAAAAAAAAAGATTTTATGCCCTTGGCTAGGCATAGCCCAAATGCATATTTACATTGTTAAGAGCTGCATGATAATGTAGTGACTAAGAGTGGACTTTGAGAGTCAGAATACTGAGGTTCAAATCCTGACTTCACTATTTAAACTATTTGAATTTGCGCAACTTATTCTACTTTTCTGAGCCTCAGTTTCTTCATCTGTATAATGGGGATAATAACAATACCTAACTCATGGGGTTCTTGTGACAACTGAGTTAATAAATGCATGATAGGCTACTTTTTGAAAGTGACATGGAGTGGGTGAGGCCATGTCAACAGCAGAGCCTGAGACTTAGAAGCCAGGAACTTTCTCTAGAGAATGTACCAACCATTGCCTGTGCCAGAGGGCTCTGGAAGCCAGGACAGCATCTTCTATGTTGTTCTTTCACCTCTTTTTTGTTGCTGTTTGGTAAGGCCCATCAGCTGACCACAGCCTCACTACTGGCCATCCAGCCCTCCCATTCTACCCACTACATATAGCCAATTTCCTCTCCAGATGGCCCAGAACACTCTTAAGTCACTGCCACCCCCCACCCCCACCCCCTCATTCCACACACAACAATAAAACAAGACGAGGAAGATGGAGCCTAGATACCTCAAAGCAGGGTGACCAACCTTCCTAATTTGCTTGGAATTGAAGAGATTCCTGAGACTTCAGTTTTAAAATCAGGACAATCCTGGGCAAACCCAGATAAATTTATCACCCTACCCAAAAGGTGGTTGGGGGTATGATGGCAAAATCCTCAAACTTGACCAAGATGGGGCTAGATGGAACCAGCTTGAGATCTCTCACAAAACCAGGATGGTGCTGAAATTCACATATGGAATTGTTAATTTTGAAGCTGTAATGCACAGAGCCGGTAACAGGGAGCATGCACGTATTCAATTGTTTATTCATCAGACATTCATTGAGGGCTTACTACATGCTGGGAAGATTTTAAGCACTAGGGAACAGAACAGGCAAAGTCTCTGCCCTCATGGAAACTCTATTCTAGTGTGTGTGTATGTGGGGACAGACAACAAACAAACAGATATCAAATGTCAATTAGTGATAAATTCTCTGAAGGAAAGGAAAATTAGGATAAGGAAACAGTGGCTGTGTGGGTTTGAAATGGATCAATCAGGATAAGTTTCTCTAAAGAGATGATATTTGAGCACTTAGAGGAAGAGCAAGCCAGGAGAATATCAACGGGGCACAGTATTCCAGGCAGAGGAAACAAATGCAAAGGCTCTGGGAGGGGAACTTGCCTGCACAGGAAGAGAATAAAGGCCAGTAGGGCAGGGATGAAAGGAGCCAGGGATACAGTAGCAAGGAATGAAGTGGCAGAAGCGGCTAGGGGCCAGATGCTTAGAGCCTTGCAAACTAAGGTAAGGATTTAGGGTTTTAAATGCCAGCTGTTATTATAAAGGTAACGCTATTCTTCCATATTCTCTGCTGAGCGTTGGCTCTGTTATCTGCTGTTTTTCTACGCAGCTTTGCTTCACTCTGTCAAACAAAACGTTTAGCTGCTCTTCATTTAGCAAATGGCTTATAAACACACCGTTGCAGGCATTGGGGATTAGAAGTTGGTTCTCTCAAACAGCTTACCATCTAGTTCGGGGAGGGTGGGTGGATCACAGTATTGAAAACACGTGAAAAAATCAGCAGCCATGGACTTCCAAGGAAACAGCCGGTAACTGACGAGAAGAAAGGCGGTTTCAATTTCCCAGAGAGGTGAGGAGTTGCTTCCGGTGGGCCCCGGGGCATCATGGGAGGGGTGCGCCCCGGGGCATCATGGGAGGGGTGCGCCCCAGGGCATCATGGGAGGAGTGCGCCACCGGGGAAGGAAAGGCTGGAAGTGATTCCGCCAGTGTTGGGACGAGCCTGGAGATGGTGAGGGGCCCTGGCCGGTGAGTGTACGTTTGGAGTTTGTGAGAGAGGCAGGCGTTTCTCGTCAGCTCCGCGATTCCAGAGCTTAACTGTGCGTGTGGTGGGAGGGTGTGAAGCCGGAAGTGGCGAGGGAATTCGAACCCCCGGCTCTTGACGTGACTGGGCCGCAAGGAAATTTCTGAAAATTCTCAAATCGACAAATTCCATTTGAAGTTTTTCAGTACGTTTAAAGGCATTTTATTACATTGCATATACATGTACTTATGTAATATATAGGGCTAAATCCATTTTTGGGTACTAAAAACTGTGGATATCAATAGAATTATTTTTCAGAATATACCGGAAAAAAATATGATTCTGTTGCTCCAAAGATACCACCTTTCCCATCCATCCTCTTAACAACATTTTTCATAATTTGAGGGCTCCCCCTGTGTTGTACCTCAGTTTCCCCGAGAGAGAGCCATAAGCCGTTGTTTCTGTGAGGAGCTGAGAAAATAGCCCGCCCTCTTGGGAAGGTCAGGCTACTATAATATAAGAAAAGCCCTGTTTTGGGTGTGTTCCCCAAGGGGAATGTTTTTCTCCTTCATCAGCGAAGAGGCTTTCTTTTTCTCTCGTGGGCTCCGGAAGCAGCATCTTGGTGGCGCTTGGAGCCAGGAGGGAGGAATCAGGCTGGTAAATTCCATCCTTAAGGAAGTAAGGTTCTTTGCATCTGCCCACAGCTGATTCTTCAGCTTCCCACTTAGGAAAATGGGACCGACTAAGTCCGCAGTGAAGGTGCCTGGGGACACTGGTGTCAATGTAACATGTGCCCAAACCTCTGTCACAGCCAGGAGGCAGAATTTAAGTTTGCTCACCGACAGCTGCTGTGTTAGCCCTGGAATGGTAATGCTTATGGAAAACTGGGCTGAAAGGCAACAGCTTTTAGTAGTTGTGCTAATGGTCTCGTCCATCAAATGACCCTCTCCTCTTCACCTTTCTCTTGTCAGTTATACCCATGTCTTTGATGAGAATTGGGTATGAAGTCCTCTTAAGAAGCACGTTCCTTTTATTTATTGTATTTAAAAAATACGAGCCTTTAAAAAAATTCCCAAAGTGAGGTACACATTGTAGAAAGATTGAAAAACATAATCAAACATACTGAAGGAAAAATTTAAATCACTCCTAAGATTTTAGCATAGAATTAATCTCTACCGGAGTTTGGATTAAGTCCTTTTACACTTTTTTTTATGTTTGTAAATACACACACAGTTTTGTTTTTTTTTTTTAAACACGTGCTTTAAACAAATACACAATTAGGGTATCAGCCTGTAAGCATGGTTTTGTATTCTGCCTTTGCAACTTAACAGATTATGGGAAATTTTACCATGATATTAACTCTTCTTCTACATCATGATTTTTACTAGTTACATATCGTTCCATCCTATGACTGTACTCAGTTTTCTATTTTGGGGCACTTAGGGTGCGCTAATTTTTTTTTCTTTTAAATATTCCTGTAAACATATGTGTGCATATGTTTATGCATATCTTGACGATATTTATAGAATAGACTTTCTGGGCAAAGGGTACGACTGTTTTAAGGTTTGCAGTAGTACAATGCCTGTTATTAGAGTCTCCACAGTAGTGATGTGGCATAAGAAAACAATAAGTATTCTCTAATGATCGTTATGGAGCCCAAGCTCATATTGCTTGCCGCACAACAGGTCAACAAATCGAGAGACGAGTGGTTGGGGCAAGGAATAGTGACTTTATTCGGAAAGCCAGCAGACCGAGAAGATGGTGGGCTAGGGTCCTCAGGTAAGATGGGCTAGGACCATCTTCCCCGAGGTAGAATTCAGGCTTTTTTTATACTAAAAGGGGAGGGAGTGTTGTTAGCTGTTGCAAACTTGGTGTCGGAATCCTTTGTTCTTGTAGCTGTCCACTTAGGTCAGGTCATGCTGTTCCTGTAAACCTCCCAACAAGACAAACGTTATTCTCTGTTCTGCAACTTTTTATCTCTCTATGAATGGAAAAGTGTTACACCTGTAAAGGCCAGAGCCTTGAGAATTGGCTATCCTGTATATTTCAGGCTATAGGCAACATTACGTTGTAGCAAAAACAAAGTACAAAGGTTAAAGTAAAAGAAACAGATCTGATATGGAGTCAGTTTTGTTATTCCCTAGTACATGAGCCTACTGATTATCAGGTGTTGTAAATATGCAATAGTCAGTGCAACATGACTGCAAAATAAAATGACAAATACTGCAAAATTTTCAGAATTTAATGAAGTTGATGAAAGTGGTATTAGAAACCTGCTTAAATTTTGCAAAGCCACTGGCCAGGGTGATGCAGCAGCACTGAACTAGTTAATAATTATAAAATTCTGAACATGGACAATGATGATCCAATAAGTGCTTCAAGGGAGTGAGTTTAGGATCAAAGGATTAGGAAGACCCTTAAAATATCAATGAAGACATCATACAGTTTTTGCAAAAAAGGGCATTCTTTATGATTGCATTGCAAAAGTTAAACATAAAGGGTGCCACATCATACAAGATTGTGAGAAGGATGTTCCTTTCCTCCCAACTCCAACATTGATTCATTCTTTGTTCTAAGAATTAACAGAGATGCAGTTTTAACGTAAATCTTGTGAAGTATAAGAGAAAATAAATTTATTTCAGTGGTTCTGGCTTGATTTTTATGATAAAATCCCAATCAGACTTTTTCCGCACAATTTACTGTGTAATTTTGGACTTCATTTTAATTAATTTCGATTCACCTTAAGTGGTTGTTTTCTGAGGTACATGATTGTTGATGTAGAAAATCCCAAAGAATTTCCCCCCAAACTCAGAACTATGAAGTGAGTTCAGTAGGGTTTCAGGGTATAACATAAACATACAAAAATCAGTTGTATTTCTTTAGGCTGTATGCTAGCAGTGAACATGTGGACACCAAAATTAGAAATACAGGGACTTCCCTGGTGGCGCAGTGGTTAAAAATCTGCTGGCCAATGCAGGGGACACAGGTTTGATCCCTGGTCCGGGAAGATCCCACACGCCATGGAGCAACTCAGGTCGTGCACCACAACAACTGAGCCTATGCTCTAGAGCCCGAGAGCCACAACTACTGAAGCCCGTGTGCCTAGAGCCCGTGCTCCACAACAAGAGAAGCCACCGCAGTGAGAAGCCTGCGCATCGCAATGAAGAGCAGCCCCCGCTCGCTGCAACTAGAGAAAGCCTGCGTGCAGCAACAAAGGCCCAATGCAGCCAAAAAAAAAAAAAAACAAAAAAAAAAAACAAGAAGTACAATACAATTTACAATTACTTAAAAACAAAAAGAAAGAAAAAGAATTTAGGTGTAAATCTAACAAAACATGTACAGGACTTGTATGCTGGAAACTGTAAAACAAGGAAGACAGAAATTGAAGACGATCTGAATAAATGGAAAAACATACTTTATTCACGAATTGGAAGAATCAATATAGTAAGCTAATTTTCCCCAAACTGGTAAATAGATTTAATGTAATTCCTATCAAAAATTATAACTCTGGCTTTAAAGTTGGACATACAGTATCCTAATTATTATTTTCCCAAAGCACTATAATTGTAGTATTTCCCCCAATGAAAAATTTTAACAGCTTTATGGGGATATAATTGATGTATAACGAACTGTACATATTTAAAGAGTCTCGACATATGTAGACACTGTGACACCATCATCTGAATCAAGATAATGAACATGTCCATCACCCGCAAAGTTTCCTCCTGGTCCTTTGTAATACATCCTACTGTCCTTCTGTGCCTCCCATAAATCCTGCCTCTCTATCCCTAGGCAACCACTAGTCAGCTTTCAGTCACTATAGATTCATTTTTTTCCCCTAGAATTTTATATAAATGGAATAATAGAGTCTACACTTTTTTGGTCTGGCTACTTTCCATCAGCATTATTATTTTGAGATCCATCCATGTTTTTGTGTGTGTTAATAGTTTATTTTTATCATTTTTTTAAAAAAAAATTATTTATTTTATTATTTTATTTATTTATTGTTTCTGGCTGCATTTGGTCTTCGTTGCCGCGGGCGGGCTTTTCTCTGGTTGCGGCGAGCTGAGGCTACTCTTCGTTGCGGTGTGCGGGCTTCTTATTGCGGTGGCTTCTCTTGTTGTGGAGCACGGGCTCTAGGTGCGTGGGCTTCAGTAGTTGTGGCTCTCGGGCTCTAGAGCGCAGGCTCAGTAGTTGTGGTGCATGGACTTAGTTGCTCCACGTCATGTGGGATCTTCCTGGACCAGGGCTCGAACCCGTGTCCCCTACATTGGCAGGCGGATTCTTAACCACTGCGCCACCAGGGAAGCCCAATAGTTTATTTTTTATCATTTTGTAGTATTACATTATATGGATTTACCATAATGTGTTTATCCATTCACCTGTTAATGGCCATTTGGGTGGTTTTCAGTTTGGGGCTATTACAGATAAATATGCTGTGAATATTTGTGTGGACATACGTTTTCATTTCTCTTGAGTAAATACCTAGAAGTGGAACGACTGGAACAAATGGGTAATTTCTTAACTTTTTAAGAGACTGCCAAACTATTTTCCAAAATGGTTATGCTGTTTTACATGACCACTAGCTGGTGTGAGAGGTCCAGTACCTCCACCTCTTGGCCAACACTTGGACTTTTAGTCATTGTAATAGGTGTGTTGTGATATCTCATTATGTTTTAATTATTAGTCCCCTAATGATTCATGATGAGCATTTTTCATGTGCTCTGTGTATATCTTCTTTGGTGAAATGTTTGTTTAAATCTTTTGGTTCTTTAAAAATTGGGTGATTTGTTTTCTTTTTAGTGAAGATATAGATTTCTGTATGTATTCTAGACACAAGTCCTTTATCAGGGGTATAATTTGCAAATACTTTTTCTCAGTCGGTGGCTTGTCCTTTCATTCTGTTTAACAGTGTTTTTCAAAGTGCAGAAACTGAATTTTGATGAAATCCAGTTTATCAATTTTTTCTCTCATGGCTTGTGCTTTTGGTGTTGGCATCTAAGAAATCTTTGTGTAAACCAAGGTCACAAAGATTTACTCTTATGTTTACTTCTAGAAGTTTTTGTGATTCTACTTTTGGTTTCCTCTTTGATCCAAAATTTAATTTAGGAGAGTATTTTGAATTTTTTTGTTTTAAACTGTTATTAATTTTAGACATTTTTGCGATTGAGGCCTGTGCAGTTTATACTGTAAAGGAGTGAGGCTGATAGGGGTTGGGAGGCAAGGGAGTGTGGATGGTAGAAGGTGGAAGAGGGACAGGAGTGCATAAAGTACAATTTTTGTCTAGATTGTATTTTTGTTCTACTGCTTCCTCTCTTTCTAGATACCAAACTCCTCATGTTTATACTGCACTAAATCTATCTTGTTTTATTCTTCCTCTTTTCATAAGTCCTTTCTCTCTCTCTCTCTCTCTCTCTCTCACCCACTCATCCATCCAATCTGTCAGAAAACCCTATGTGCGCTACCTTCACAGTACATCTAGAATCCATCTGCTTCTCGTCATCTCCCAGTGCCTATCTCTCTGGTCTAAGCCACTGTCACTTTTTATCTTTTATTTTGCAGTAGGCTCCTAACTGGTCTCACAGTTTCGACCTCTGCCCCCTTCAGTGTATTCTCAATGCAGCAGAGTGATTCTTTTTTTTTTTTTTTAAGACTTATTTATTTATTCATTTTGGCTGTGTTGGGTCTTCTTTGCTGCGCACGGGCTTTCTCTAGTTGCGGCGAGAGGGGGCTACTCTCCCTTGCGGTGCAGAGGCTTCTCATTGCTGTGGCTTCTCTTGTTGCAGAGCACGGGCTCTAGGTATGAGGGCTTCAGTAGTTGCAGCATGCGGGCTCAGTAGTTGTGGCTTGCAGGCTCTAGAGCACAGGCTTAGTAGTTGTGGTGCATGGGCTTAGTTGCTCCGCGGCATGTGGGATCTTCCAGGACCAGGGCTCGAACCCGTGTCCCCTGCATTGGCAGGCAGATTCTCAACCACTGCGCCACCAGGGAAGTCCCCAGAGTGATTCTTTTAAAATGTGTGTTAATATCACTCCTCTGCTCAAAACACTCCAAAGATTTCCCATCTCACTCTGAGTGAAGAAAAAAGTCCTCAGGTGGCCCTGAAGCCCTACATGATCCCTGGGGTCCCAGGTTCCTCTCTTATGCCGTAACTATCTTGCTCATTCTCCTCTAGCCCTGCTGGCCTCCTTCCTGTCCCTGGGACATGCCAAACTGCCCCTGCCTCAGGGCCTTTGCATTTTCTTTTGTTCCCTCTGCCTGGAATACTCTTGCTTCCTTCAGGTCTCAGCTCAAATGTGTTTTTCTTAGAGAGGCCTTGCTTGACTCCTCTCTACATAGTACTAACTGCCTCCCTCTTACTTTTTTTATTTCTCATGAGCACTTACCTGACACGTTACGCAGCTTCTTATTTTTTTTGTAGATCTTTTTACAAAAATTTTATGTTGGAGTGTAGTTGATTAACAATGATGTGTTAGTTACAGGTGTACAGCAGAGTGATTCACTTATACCCATACAAGTATCCATTCTTTTTCAAATTCTTTTCCCGTTTAGGTTATTACAGAATACTGAGCCGAGTTCCCTGTGCTATACACTAGGTTCTTGTTGATTATCTATTTTAAATATAGTAGACACAGCTTCTTATTTGTTGACTGCCTTTCTTTCCTTGCAGAATATAAGTTCCCAGAGGGAGGGAACTATGCTTTGTTCACTGCTATTCCCATAGTACTGAGAGCAGGGCCCGGCGCATAGTAGATGCTCAGTAACCACCTGTGGAGCGGGTGCATGAGTGTGTCCTGTCTGAAGGCGTAACCTCAGTGAGTGGTTTCCTTAGTCATTTGTAACAGTCTAGAGAGACTTAATAAAATTACGTCCAGTAAAAGATAATAGTGTGTGTGTGTGTGTGTGTGGTGGAGCTGGAGATGGGAAAGGGGATGCGGGGTGGTGAGGGAGGTACAGATATTGAATGTTCCACAAAGCCATATATAATGTTAGAATAATAATAGCTAGGTGAGAACTGTGTTTGAGAATAAGTAATTTTGGAAGTAAATGAGTCTGGTTCAGTTTATCAGTTCACTGTAGTTTTTATTTATTCAACATGAGGAGAAAAACATCACAAAGCAAGTGACCCAAAATGGCACATTTTGTGCATTTCTTCAGCCCCTTGGCAGCATCAGGCAGATGTGTTCACTCTGCACTGACTTGTGTGTGAATCTCCCGGCTCTTCACCCGCAGCTTGTTGACCTGGGACTCGGCAATGTCAGCCCGTTCCTCGGCCTCCTCCAGCTCCTGCTGGAGCTTGCGGAATTTGGCAAGATTAGCATTGGATTGTTCCTCCTAAGAATAAAGTTGTGAGAGTTAGACTTTGTGGTTCTCATTGCACTTGTCACAAACAGGATTATTTCCTCAACTCAGATATTTCCTTCTTACGGTTTGTTTGTCATATCTGATTTCAAATCCAGACAGAACTTGTAACTTCAGTTACATTTTTTACTCTAAAGAATGAAAGAAGAAATAGTTTTGAAATGGAAGAGACGAGCTCATTATGTCAAACCCATGTATACGTGCAGTCTATTTACGATGTATGGACTGAGTGGAAAGGAGGAAGAGACCCATGTGCGCTCGCTCACAGAGGTTAGACAGTAAATGTAAGGTCAAATTCTAACTTTGGGAAAATCCCAGTTGAAGTGTTTTTGCCATATATGTTGACTCTGGTATACAGAGATGCTGCGGGTGGGGGGATGGGGATAGGAAGAAAGTATGCCCTTTGTTGGTTGCACTTACTACCATTCGTGCCTCTCCCTTTCGTGTTCCCTTTTCTTACCTCTTACCCACTACATTGTGTCTGGAAGAGTGGGGAACAACCAGGAAAAGTGAAGCTGGAGAATCTCCCAACACATCCTAATTTGCTACAGCGAATGTGCAGGGATAAGTCCCTGCTGATGACAGTGGTAGTGAGGGAAGGAGTCAGCTGGGGTAAAAGATTTCTGTTTGGCTTTTGGGAACAATTGATTTTGTGCCTTTCTAGAGGGAGAGGAATATTTATCATGGTGTTAGATTTTCTGCTGGATATTCTTTGCAGCTATCAAGTAAGGTGGGTTATTTGGAATTTTCTTTTTTTCCCCCAACCCCTACAAATTGCTTAATAATAAAAATATCTCGTCTTGAGGTCTTATTCTATAATTAGGATTTGGGGGTAAATTCATATTTATATCCTCTCTCTTAAAATAAGAATGACATATTCTTACTTGGTCTCTTTCTTTCTCATTAACACATTCTCTTAATATACTTTCTACCCCCAACGAAGTTTTCTTCTTCCCTCAAGGGCTTAAAGATACTTACAGCCTCCTCAGCTTGTCTCTTGTATGATTTCACCTTTGCCTGTAATTTATCTACCAGGTCTTGCAGCCTGAGAACATTCTTGCGGTCTTCCTCAGTCTGGAAGTTTGAAAAAAATGGTCCGCATTGAATCCAACAAAATCAACCCACTACAGGTGGTGAAGTAAATCACTTTGATATGATGGCAGGTGGGCCTGGGGTAAATGTGGTCAACTCTGAGGCTTCCTTCATAGTATTAACAGTAGCCACTCTTGTTAAATGTCCACTGTGTGCAGGCACTATATTGGAGAGTTATACACGTCTCTAATCCTTACCTGCCTACTCTGGTGAGTAGATGTTTTTATTCTATTTTACAGGTGATGAATTAAGGTTGAGAGTGTTAGGTAACCTATCCGAGTTTAAAAAGTAAGAGGCCAAACTAGGACTAATACCAGTTTATCTGTCTTTGAAACCTGTATTCTTTCCTCACTTGCACGATTTTCTAAAGGCCTTCCTGATTTTCCTAGCTTAGGAAAGGGTCTGTGATAGGTGATTGTGTCATTTGCCCCTTATGTATATCGAGTTAACATGTAGCTGTTTGTGAGTACCACATAGTCACCAGGTTTTCAATTTCCCTTTGTGCAGGAAGTCTGGATATTCTAGAAAGCTCTTCCCCTTACCTGGTAGGTGAGTTCCTTTACTCTTCTCTCGTGTTTCCGCAAACCTTTAACAGCCTCAGCATTACGTTTCTGCTCACTTTCAACCTACCTCTCCTTCAAGCTCACGTACCTACAATCAAGAAAGATACTTATATAGTCAGTCTTGGGGGATGTTAATTACCTCAGGACCTACTGACGATATTGGGTGGCTGTCCCCAGCCACAGGATAAGGATGGGAGTCAATATACAAGAAGAGAGAAGGATCGGGGAGTGCCGTTTTCACTTTCCGGATTCAGAGAGATTGAGAGACCCACCCTGGCCTCCAGCTTCTGGATGTGCTTCTTGCCACCCTTCAGGGCCAGCTGCTCAGCCTCGTCCAGGCGGTGCTTCAGGTCCTTCACCGTCTGCTCCAGGTTCTTCTTCATCCGCTCCAGGTGGGCGCTGGTGTCCTGCTCCTTCTCTGTCAGCTCCTCGGCCATCATGGCCGCCTGGTTAAGTTCACAAGAGGCATCAGTGGGCCACCCACCCCTCCTATGCGGGCACACGGAGGGTGCTGTGAGGCTGGTACTAGGCACGCTGATGCTTTCCTCCTTGCCGCAGCCACCGCTGATGCTTCATGGTTCCCCTCCCACTTTGCCTCTGCTGAGGCTCCGTCTCCTTCCGTCTCTCCGGGAAGCCACCACTGACTGAATGCAGGGGTGAGGAGAGGAAACCTACTTGCAGGTCCCAAAGGGGCGGCGTAGAAGCCCCTTTCTTATCTCCAGACAGCATCTCTGATAAGAAAGAATGGAGCGCACATCCTTGACATCCTTCTTGGCCTTCTCCTCTGCATTTTTGGACTCCTGGATAGACTTCTCCACCTCTGCCTGGCATTGGGCTATGTCAGCTTCCAGTTTTTTCTTGGTATTTATCAGGCACGTGTTCTACAAGAAAAATTAGATAAGAGGTTCGGGCTACATTTGGACACTTACAACGATTGGAAGGGAGAGGGTTGGGTGGGGAAAGAAGTCAAGCTCGAGAATGTTCCATTTCTTATTTTTCACACAGGTGAAAAAAAATTAAAGAGACTTTCATTTTTGATAGACAGATATCCCAAAACAGGCCCAAGAATTGTACATAAAAGAATTGAGTAAATGATAAATGTGGACATTCAAATATTTGAGGAAGGATAAATTATTTAGTTAAAGGTGCTGGAACAAGGAAATGGTTGACATAACTATGTGAAATGAAAAATAATTCTCATGATCAAAACATTGTACAGAGTTGTTAGGATGATGACAAACGAGGAAACATTTGCAATGTGCATTACTGAAAAAATAGTTCCTTCCTTAATATGTAAAAAAGACAAATCATTAAGAAAAAAGGGCAAAAGTACAAATAGCTAAGACACACCAGAAGAAATACAAATAGCCAACAAATACGACAAAATGTTCCACCTCATTAGTAATCAAAGAAATAAGAATTTTTAAAATGAGGCATTTTCAACCATAAAATCGGTGAAGATTAAAAAAAAAATAATAGCTAAGCACTCTCACTTATTTTCCCCATGGGAGTAAAAATTGGGACAGGTTTGTTAAAGACCAATTTACAACATATCATAAATGTCTTTGCTGTTTTGACCATGAATATATACTTCCAGGAATTTACTTATTTTTAGGAATATTAAGGAAATAGTAATCATGGATATATGTGAAAATTTAGTTATGAAGAAGTTAGTCATACAATCTTCTAATCATAAAAATTTTTATTGGGAACAGTCTAAAAATATCCAACCGTAGAAGACTGATTAAATAAATGTGCCATAATACACAACTAAAATGGACTGCTTTTCTGCCATTAAAAAACTGTATCATAGAAAACTATTTTAAAATATAGAAATATGTTCACAAGACGTTGTTAAATGAAAAAAAGTTGCAAAAGGATTGATCACGTTTACAAAAAATATCATATTTATGTATAGACACAAGAGCCTAGAATAGGAGATCCCAAAATGCTAACAATATGGTTGGTATTCTTCTAGTTTTTTGGCTAATTCAAAAAATAGTTTTTAAAGCAAGGAATTTTGGGGGAATTCCCTGGCAGTCCAGTGATTAGGGCTTTGTGTTTCCACCGCGCGGGGCGCGGGTTCAATCTCTGGTTGGGGAACTAAGATCCCGTATGCCATGTGGTGTGGTCCAAAAAAATAAGAAATGAAACAAGGAATTCTTGAACTTTCCTGAAAGTAATTATTTCAAAAGACAATCCTAATTTTCTAAGCTTGCAGCTTAAATGTTACTGCCTCTGTGAAGCCTTTTCCAGCCCTTTTATGCAATAATTTGTCATGCCTTGCTCTGATTTCCCCATGATCTTTTATCTTCAGATAAAAGAAAGCTCAGCAATCTGTCCATCTAGAGACCAAGTTATTCCAAGAACTAGGCCTAATGAAAGTTTGTCTTGACCGCTAGCCTGGAAGGAGCGGTGGGAACTCCTCTCCATCAAGCCTGGGTCCTGCCTGCCTCCAGGGTGGACCCAGAGTGGAGTGAGGACGGACACACGTGGGAGTGAAGGAGCTGCACGCGGTCGCTGGCCTCCAGCAGCTTGTGCTCCGCCAGCTTGCGGGTGCGCTCCGTCCGTGCCAGGGCCACCTTCCTCTCCTCCGGCTCCTCCAGCAAGAGGCCATTCCTGCGCTCCACGAGGGCCAGCTGCTCCTTGTGGTACTCGCTGCTCCTCAGGGTGTCATCCAGATGCAGCTGGGAGTCGTTCACGAGAAACCAGTGGTGAGACCGGAGCCCAGGGCAGGCTGAGGTCCCGCCAGGTCCTCCAGGGGCCGTGCACTCACCTTGAGCTGGCTCTGGACTGAGCACAGGTGTTTCTGGGTCTCTGCCACCTGGCGGTTGGAGTGGCCCAGCTGAATCTCCATCTCACTGAGGTCTCTCTCCATCTTCTTCTTCAGCCTCAGAGCAACATTCCGGCTCCAGATCTCAGCATCCAGCACGCTTTGCATGGCCTTTGCTGCCCGCTGGCTGTTTCTTTTCAGCTGCTCGATTTCTTCTTCCTTCTCAGTGATCTTGCGGTCAAGCTCAGATTTCAGCTGGTTCAACTCTAGCTGGACACGCAAAATCTTGCCCTCTTCATGCTTCAAGGAACCCTGATAAAAGTAAAGGAGTGATTGGGATTGCCGAGGGCAGCCACCTTCTTGAATGAGGTTTTTCATCCCCATTAGGATAAAAAGGGTATTATTAGGCTCATTTTACAAATAAATAGAACAGTACTCAAAAAGGTCAAACAGTTTGCTCCCAAATTGTTACTAGTAATGAAACTAGAATTGAAGCTTTGTTGTTAACAATTTTATGTCTTGAGAAGGACAGAGCATCGTTTTCAATTAATAAAAATTTTGATTACTGTGTCTTTTTAAATAGTGACCATAAGTCAGGAGCCAACCTCTGCTCAAAAAAGACAGAGAAAGACAGAGGAATTGCTCTCCTGTTATCCTGCATAGTGCAAATTTCCCTAGACCCTCTTAAGCATCCGCCCCTCACTGGCCACAGCTGGTGATTGCATCAGGATCCTGCACTCTTTGGACCACACAGAATTCCCAGCAGCCAAAGATGACCTTGTATAACTCTCTGTTAAAACTAAGGGATTCTGAGCTGGCTCTCAGGATGTTTGGTGATTGAGTTCTTGCTTTCTGAGAGGAAGACGTTGAGGACATAATGAACAAGTTTATTTATTCAATAGGAGAAATACGATGGACTAGAGAACACTCATGAGGCGAGGCAGCAGAGAGCAGCTGGTCCCCCCCAGGGTGGGGGTGGGGCTGGATTCTTCCCATTGGAGCCCCAGTGCCTCCTGCAGGAAGGGCCCCTGGGGGTGGTCTAGTCCCCTTCCTCAGCGCCCCGCCCTCCTTCACATCTCAGACACGTGCCTCCACCTCTTCCAGGGCAGCCTGGAGGTCTGACTTTTCTTGCTGCACTCGCTTCCTGGTCTTCTCCAATTCCTGAAGATTCTTGCTCATTTCTGCAATCTGCATGGTTAAGTCGGAAATCTCTTCTGCAAAGCACAGGCTTGATTTAGGCTGTTTTCACAGGCTCTGTCTGATAGCACCGGCATTTGCCAGGGAATTTGGGGATTGGTGATTCATTCATGACCTTCATATAGGAGAGGACAAAGACAGGGAAACCTTTCGGGGGAGGTGTCGACAAGACACAGGTGTGTGGCCTCACCTGAAGATGCAGAGGGAGGAACAACAGAACACCTGTATGACCCTGAACCTTCACACGGTACACAAAAGGGTCACAGAGAGGACCGGGGGAGACTACTGTGGAGAAAACACATAGAATCATGGTCTCAGAAATAGAAGGGGCTTTAGAGGGCATTGGGTCTGGTCTAGTTTTGTAGGACAGCGGTCTGAGATCCTAAGGGATCTAGTGACAGGATCAAGGACACAAAGCCATGTAGAGACAGAATCCATGGAAGATATATTCTGTAGAAGAGCACGGAGCTTAGCAGCCCAGCGAAGCCTCTGTTCTCGAGAACAAGGCTTGGCTGTGACTATGCCTTACATGGGGGAAGTTTGGGTCCCAGGGTAAAGAGAATAGATGTGAGGATTTTGTGGGGAATCGGGAAGGAGGAGGTTGTGGCCAAATGGGGGAGTGGTGGCCAGAAGAGAAGGGGGGCTGTCACACACCTGTGATAGGGAGAGAGCTGGGGGCTGTCACACCCCTGTGACGGGAAGACAGCTGGGGGCTGTGACATACCTGTGATGGGGAGACAGTTGGGGGCAGTCACATACCTGTGACGTAGAGACGACTGGGGGCTGTCACATACCTGTGATAGGGAGAGAGTTGGGGGCTGTCAGGCACCTGTGGTGCAGAGACAGCTGGGGGCTGTCACATACCTGTGATTGGGAGACAGCTGGGGGCTGTGACTCACCGGTGATGGGGAGAGAGGTGGGGGCTGTGACTCACCTGTGATGGGGAGAGACGTGGGGGCTGTGACTCACCTGTGATGGGGAGAGAGATGGGGACTGCCACCTACCTGTGATGGGGAGAGAGCTGAGGGCTGTCACGCACCTGTGATGTGGAGACAGCTTGGGGTTGTCACATACCAGTGATGGGTAGAGAGCTGAGGGCTGTCACCCAAATGAGAAGGGGAGAGGGCTGGGGGCTGTCACACACCTGTGATATGGAGACAGCTGGGGACGGTCACACACCTGTGATGTGGAGACAGCTGGGGGCTGTCACATAGCTGTGATGGGGAGAAAGTTGGGGGCTGTCAGGGACCTGTGACGCAGAGACAGATGGGGCCTGTCACATACCTTTGATGGGGAGACAGCTGGGGGCTGTCACATACCTATGATGGGGAGAGAGTTGGGGGCTGTCAGGCACCTGTGATACGGAGAGAGCTGGGGGCTGTCACATACCTGTGATGCGGAGACAGCTGGGGGCTGTCACTCACCTGTGATGGGGAGAGAGCTGGGGGCTGTCACACAGCTGTGATGGGTAGAGACCTGGGGACTGTCAAACACCTATGATGGGGAGAGAGCTGGGGGCTGTCACATACCTGTGATGCGGAGAGAGCTGGTGGCTGTTTCATACCTGTGATGTGGAGACAGCTGGGGCTGTAACATACCTGTGATGGGGAGAGAGTTGGGGGCTGTCAGGCACCTGTGATGCGGAGACAGCTGGCGGCTGTCACATACCTATGATGGGGAGAGTGCTGGGGGCTGTCACTCCCCTGTCATGGGGAGAGACCTGGAGGATATCACACACCTGTGATGGGGAGAGAGCAGGGGGCTGTCACTCACCTGTAATGGGGAGAGACCTGGGGGCTGTCACACAGCTGTGATGGGGAAAGAGATGGGGACTGTCAAACACCTGTGATAGGGAGAGACCTGGGGGCTGTCACATACCTGTGATGCGGAGACAGCTGGTGTCTTTCAGATACCTGTGAAGTGGAGACAGTTGGGGGCTGACACATACCTGTGATGGGGAGAAAGTTGGGGGCTCTCAGGCACCTGTGACGAGGAGAGAGCTGGGGGCTGTCACATACCTGTGATGGGGAGAAAGCAGGGGGCTGTCACTCACTTGTGATAGGGAGAGACCTGGGGGCAGTCGCACACCTGTGATGGGAGAGAGCTGGGGGCTGTCACTCACCTGTGCTGGGGAGAGAGCAGGGGGCTGTCACACACCTCTGATGGTGAGAGAGGTGGGGACTGTCAAACACCTGTGATGGGAAGAGAGCTAGTGGTTGCCACATACCTGTGATGTGGAGACAATGGGGGCTGTCACATACCTGTGATGGGGAGAGAGTTGGGGGCTGTTAGGCTCCTGTGATGCGGAGACAGCTGGGGGCTGTCAGATACCTGTGATGGGGAGAGACCTGGTTGTTGTCACTCACCTGTGATGTGGAGAGAGCAGGGGGCTGTCACACACCTGTGATGGGGAGAGAGATGGGGACTGTCACATACCTGAGTCCCTGAGACAGTTGGGGGTTGTCACATACCTGTGATGGGGAGAGAGCTGGAGGCTGCCACTCACCTGTGATGGGGAGGGAGCTGGGGGCTGTCACTCACCTGTAATGGGGAGAGAGAGGGGGGCTCTCACTCACCAGGGATGGGGAGAGAGCTGGGTGCTGTCACCCACCTGTGAATGGAAGAGAGCTGGGCGTTGTCACGCACCTGTGATATGGAGACAACTGGGGAAGGTCACACACCTGTGATGGGGAGAGAGCTTGGGGTTGTCACATAACAGTTATGTGGAGAGAGCTGGGGGCTGTCACCTATAATGGGGAGACAGCTGGGGGATGTCATATACCTGTGATGTGGAGACAGCTGGGGCCTGTCATATACCTGTGATGGGGGGAGAGTTGGGGGCTGTCACGCACCTGTGAGGCGGAGACAGCTGGGGGCTGTCACAAACCTGTGATGGGGAGAGCGCTGGGGGTTCTTACTCACCTGTAATGGGAAGAGAGATGGGGGCTGTCAATCACCTGTGATGGGGAGAGAGCTGGGGGCTGTCACTCACCTGTGATGGGGAGAGAGATGGGGGCTGTCACATACCTGTGATGGGGAGAGAGCTGGGGACGGTCACACACCTGTGATGGGGAGAGAGTTGGGGCCTGTCAGTCAACTGTGATGTGGTGACAGCTGGGGGCTGTCAAATACTTCTGATGGGGAGAGAGCTTGGGGGCTTTCACTCACCTGTGATGGGGAGAGTGCTGGGTGTGGTCACACAAAAGTGATGTGGAGAGATATTGGGGCTGTCACTTACTTGTGATGGGGAGAGAGATGGGGGCTGTCAATCATCTGTGATGGGGAGAGAGCTGGGGGCTGTCACATACATGTGATTGAGAAGGGAGCTGGGGGCTGTCACTCACCTGTGATGTGGAGAGAGCTGGGGGCTGTCACATACCTGTGATGTGGAGACAGGTGGGGGGTGTCACATACCCGTGAAGGGGAGAGAGTTGAGGGCTGTCAGGCACCTGTGTTGTGGAAAAAGCTGGGGGCTGTCACATACCTGTGATGGGGAGAGAGCTGGGGGCTGTCACACAGCTGTGAAGGGGAGATGGATGGGGACTGTCAAACACCTGTGATGGAGAGTGAGCTGGGGCTCACACATATTTGTGATGCGGTGACAAGTCGTGGCTGTCACATTCCTGTGATGTGGAGATACTGGGGTCTGTCACATACCTGTGATGGGGAGAGAGTTGGGGGCTGTCAGGCACCTGTGATGCGGAGACAGCTGGGGGCTGTCACATACCTGTGATGGGGAGAAGGTTGGGGCTGTCGGGCATCTATGATGTGGAGACACCTGGGGGCTGTCACATACCTGTGATGGGGAGAGAGCTGGGGGCTTAAAATCACCTGTGATGGGGAGAGACCTGTGGGCTGTTACTCACCTGTAATGGGGAGAGGGCTGGGGGCTGTCACACACCTGTGATGGGGAAGGCAATGGGGATTGTCAAACACCTGTGATGGGGAGAGAAATGGGGGCTGTCACATACCTGTGATGTGGAGACAGGTGGGGGCTGTCACATACCTGTTATGGGGAGAAAGCTAGGGGTTGTCACATACCTGTGATGGGGAGAGAGTTGGGGGCGGTCAGGCTCCTGTGATGCTTAGACAGCTGGGGGCTGTCAGATACCTGTGATGGGTAGAGAGCTGGGGGCTGTCACTCACCTGTAATGGGGAGAGAGATGGGGGCTGTCTCTCACCTGTGAAGGGGAAAGAGTTGGGCGTTGTCACGCACCTGTGATATGGAGACAGCTGGGGACGGCACACACCTGTGATGGGGAGAGACCATGAGCTTGTCATATACATGTGATGTGGAGACAGCTGGGGTCTATCACATACCTATAATGGGGAGACAGTTGGGGGCTGTCACATACTTGTGATGGGGAGAGAGTTGGGGGCTGTCACTCACCTGTGAGGCGGAGACAGCTGTGGGTTGTCACATATCTATCATGGGGAGAGAGCTGGGGGCTGTCACTCACCTGTGATGGGGAGAGAGATGGGGACTGTCAAACACCTATGATATGGAGAGAGCTGGGTGCTGTCACATACCTGTGATGGGGAGAGAGTTGGGGGCTGTCACTCACCTGTGAGGCGGAGACAGCTGTGGGTTGTCACATATCTATCATGGGGAGAGAGCTGGGGGCTGTCACACAAAAGTGATGTGGAGAGAGCTTGGGGCTATCACTCACCTGTGATATGGAGACAGCTGGGGATGGTCACACACCTGTGACGAGGAGAGAGCTTGGCGTTGTCACATACCTGTGATGGGGAGAGAGCTGGGGGCTGTCACTCACCTGTGATGGGGAGAGAGCTGGGGGCTAACACACACCTGTGATGGGGAGAGAGTTGGGGGCTGCAGACACCTGTGATGGGGAGAGAGCTTGGGGCTGTCACTTACTGTGATGGGGAAAGAGATGGGGACTGTCAAACTCTTCTGATTGGGAGAGAGCGGGGGCCTGTCTCCTACCTATGATGCTGAGACAGCTGGGGGCTGTCACATACCTGTGATGTGCAGAGAGATGGGGGCTGTCACATACCTGTGATGGGGAGAGAGCTGGGACTGTCATGCAACTGTGATATGCAGAAGGCTGGGGACGGTCCCACACCTGTGATGGGGAGAGTGTTGGGGGCTGTCAGGCAACTGTTAGGCAGTGACAGCTGGGGCCTGTCAAATACCTCTGATGGGGAGAAAGCTGTAGGCTGTCACTCACCTGTGATGGGGAGACAGCTGAAGGCTCCAACACACCTGAGATGGGCAGAGAGCATGGGGCTGTAACTCACTTGTAATGTGGAGAGAGCTGGGGTCTGTCACATATATGTGATGGGGAGAGAGTAGGGGACTGTCAAACACCTGTGATGGGGAGAGAGCTGGGGGCTGTCACGCACCTGTGATGGGGAGAGAGCTGGGGGCTGTCACGCACCTGTGATGGGGAAAGAGATGGGGACTGTCAAACAACTGTGATGGGGAGAGAGCTGGGGGCTTTCACATACCAGTGATGCAGAGAGAGCTGGGGCCTGTCACTGACCTTTGATGGCGAGAGAGCTGTGGGCTTTCACACACCTATGATGGGGAGAGAGAAGGGGACTGTCAAACACCTGTGATGGGGAGATAGCTGGGGGCTGTCACACACCAGTGATGGGGAGAGTGATGGGATCTGTCAAATACCTGTGATGGGGACAGAGCTGGGGTCTGACACATACCTGTAATGTGGAGACAGGTGGGGGCTGTCACATACCTTTGACGGGGAGAGAGTTGAGGGCTGTCGGGCACCTGTGATGCGGAGACAGCTTGGCGCTGTCACATACATGTGATGGGGAGACAGCCTGGGGCCGTCCATCACCTGTGATGGGGAGAGAGCTGGGTCCTGTCACACACCTGTGATGGGGAGAGAGATGTTGACTGTCTAACACCTGGGATGGGGAGAGGGCAGGGGCTCAGACGTCCCTATGATGCGTAGACTGCTAGTTGTTGTCAAATAACTGTGACGTGGAGACAATGGTGGCTGTCACATACCAGTGATGGGGAGAGTGCAGGGGGCTGTCATTCCCCTGTTTTGTGGAGAGAGCTGGGGACTGTCACTCACCTGTGATGGGGAGAGAGCTGGAGACTGTCAAATACCTGTAATGGGGAGAGAGTTGGGGGCTTCCAGGCACCTGTGAGGGGGAGAGAGATGTGGGTTGTCACATGACTATCATGGGGAGAGCTGGGGGCTGTCACATACCTGTGATGCGGAGACAGCTAGTTGCTGTCACATACCTGTGATGTGGAGACAGCTGGGGGCTCTCACATCCCTGTGATGGGGAGAGAGTTGGTTGCTGTCAGGCACCTGTGATGCGTAGACAGCTGGCAGTTGTCACATACCTGTGATGGGGAGAGAGCCGGGGGCTGTCACTCACGTGTGATGGGGAGAGAGATGGGGACTGTCACATATCTGTAATGTAGAGAGAGCTGGGGGCTGTCACTCACTGTGATGAGGAAATATATGGGGACTGTCAAACCCTTCTGATTGGGAGAGAACTGGGGCCTGTCACATACCTATAATGCTGAGACAGCTGGGGGCTGTCACATACCTGTGATGCTGAGACACCTGGGGGCTGTCACATACATGTGATGGGGAGAGAGCTGGGACTGTCACGCACCTGTGATATGGAGACAGCTGGGGACGGTCCCACACCTGTGATGCAGAGAGTGTTGGGGGCTGTCAGGCAACTGTTATGCGGTGACAGCATGGGGCTGTCAAATACCTTTGATGGGGAGAAAGCGGGTGGCTGTCACTCACCTGTGATTTGGAGACAGCTGAGGGCTCTCACACACCTGTGATGGGGAGAGAGCATGGGGCTGTAACTCGCCTGTAATGGAGGGAGAGCTGGGGGCTGTCACATACGTGTGATGGGGAGAGAGTAGGGGACTGTCAAACACCTGTGATGGGGAGAGAGCTGGGTACTGTCACATACATCTGAAGGGGTGAGTGCTGGGGGCTGTCAGGCACCTGTGATGGGGAGAGAGCTGGGGGCTGTCACACACCTGTGATGGGGAAAGAGATAGGGACTGTCAAACACATGTGATGGGGAGAGAGCTGGGGGCTGTCACATACCTGTGATGCAGAGAGAGCTGCGGCCTGTCACTGACCTTTGATGGCGAGAGAGCTGTGGGTTTTCACATACCTGTGATGGGGAGAGAGAAGGGGACTGTCAAACACCTGTGACTGGGAGATAACTGGGGGCTGTCACATACCTGTGATGGGGAGAGAGATGGGGCCTGTCACATACCTGTGATGGGGAGAGAGCTTGGGGCTGTCACCCACTTGTGATGGGGAGAGAGCTGGGGGCTGTTACCCACCTGTGATGGGTAGAGAGATGGGGGCTGTCAATCACCTGTGATGGGGAGAGAGCTGGGGTCTATCACACACCTGTGATGGGGAGAGTGATGGGGAATGTCACACACCTGTGATGGGGAGAGATCTGGTGGCTGTCACATACCTGTGATGTGGAGATAGGTGGGGGCTGTCACATACTTGTGATGGGGAGAGAGTTGGGGGTTGTCAGGCACCTGTAATGGGGAGACAGCTGGGGCCATCACATACCTGTGATGGGGAGAGAGCTGGGGGCTGTCACTCACCTGTGATCGGGAGAGGACATGGGGCTGTCACCCACCTGTGAAGGGGAGAGAGCTGGGAGCTTTCTCGCACCTGTGATATGGAGACAGCTGGGGACGGTCACACACCTGTGATGGGGAGAGAGCTGGTGGCTGTCACATATCTGTGATGTGGAGATAGGTGGGGGCTATCACATACCTGTAATTGGGAGAGAGCTGGGGCCGTCACTCACCTGTGATGGGGAGACAGCTGGGTGCTGTCACACACCTGTGATGGGGAGAGAGATGGGGACTGTCACATACCTGTGATGCTGATACAGCTGGGGACTGTCACATACCTGTGATGGGGAGAGAGCTGGGGCTGTCACGCTCTTGTGATATGGAGATAGATGGGGTCGGTCACACACTTGTGATGGGGAGAGAGTTGGGGAGTGTCAGGCAACTGTGATGCGGTGTCAGCTGGGGGCTGTCAAATACCTCTGATGGGGGGAGAGCTGGGGGATGTCACTCACCTGTGATGGGGAGAGATCTTGGGGCTGTCACTCAACTGTGATGGGGAGAGAGATGGGGGCTGTCCCATACCTGTGATGTGGAGACAGCTGGTGTCTTTCACATATCTGTGATGTGGAGACAGCTGGCGCATGCAACAAACCTGTGATGGGGAGAGAGTTGGGGGCTGTCAGGTACCTTTCATGCAGAGAGAGCTGGGGGATGTCACATACATGTGATGGGGAGACAGCCGGAGGCCGTCACTCACCTGTGATGGGGAGAGAGCTGGGGGCTGTCATCCACCTGTGAAGGGGAGAGAGCTGGGCGTTGTCAAGCACCTGTGATATGGAGACATCTGGGGACGGTCACACCCCTGTGATGGGGAGAGAGTTTGGGGTTGTCACATAAATGTGATATGGAGAAAGCTGTGGTCTATCACATACCAATAATGGAGAGACAGCTGGGGGCTGTGACATACCTGTGATGGGGAGAGAATAGGGGGCTGTCATGCACCTGAGATGGGGAGAGAGCTGGGGACTGTCACATATCTGTGAGTTGGAGACAGCTGGGGGTTGTCACACACCTGTGATGGGGAGAGAGTTGGGGCTGTTACACACCTGTGATAGGGAGAGAAATGGGGACTGTTACTCACCTGTGATGGGGAGAGAGCTGGGGGTTGTCACTGAACTGTAATGGGGAGAGAGATGGGAGCTGTCACTCACCTGTGATGTGGAGAGAGATGGTGGCCGTCACATACCTGGAACGGGGAGAGAGATGGGGCCTGCCAGGCACCTGTGATTCACAGATAGCTGAGGGCTGTCACATACCAGTGATGTGGAGACAGCTAGGGGCTGTCACATACCTGTTATTAGGAGAGATTTGGGGGCTCTCAGGCACCTGTGACCCGGAGAGAGCTGGGGGTTTTCACATACCTGTGATGGGGAGAGAGCTGGGGGCTGTCACTCACCTATGATGGGGAGAGAGCTGTGGACTGTCACATACCTGTGAGGCGGAGACATCTGGGGGTTGTCACACACCTGTGACGGTTAGAGAGTTGGGGCCTGTCAGGTACCTGTGATGCGGAGACAGCTGGGGGCTGTCACATACCTGTGATGGGGAGAGAGCTGGGGGATGTCACTCACCAGTGATGGGGAAAGAGCTGGGGGCTGTCACACACCTGTGATGTGGAGAGAGATGGGGACTGTCACATACCTGTAATGCTGAGACAGCTGGGGTCTGTCACATACCTGTGATGGGGAGAGAGCTGGGGGCTGTCACTCACCTTTCATTAGGAGAGAGCTGGGGGCTGTCACTCACCTGTCATGTGGAGACTGCTGGTGGCTGTCACATACCTGTGATGGGGAGAGAGCTGGTGGCTGCCACTCACCTGTGATGGGGAAAGAGCTGGGGTCTGTCACACACCTGTGATGGGGAGAGAGTTGTGGATTGTCACATAATTGTAATGCAGAGACAGCGGTGTGCTCTCACACACTGGTGATGGGGAGAGAGCTGTGGGCTGTCACACACCTGTGATGGGGAGAGAGATGGAGACTGTCACATACATGTAATGCTGAGACAGCTGGGGGCTGTCACATACCTGTGATGGAGAGAGAGCTGGGGGCTGCCACTCACCTGTGATGGGGAAAGAGCTGGGGTCTGTCACACACCTGTGATGGGGAGAGAGTTGTGGATTGTCACATAATTGTAATGCAGAGACAGCGGTGTGCTCTCACACACTGGTGATGGGGAGAGAGCTGTGGGCTGTCACACACCTGTGATGGGGAGAGAGATGGAGACTGTCACATACATGTAATGCTGAGACAGCTGGGGGCTGTCACATACCTGTGATGGAGAGAGAGCTGGGGGCTGTCACTCACCGTTGATGGGGAGAGAGCTGTGGGCTGTCACCCACTTGTGCTGGGGAGAGAGCTGGGTGCTGTTACTCACCTGTAATGGGAAGAGAGATGGGGTCTGTCAATCACCTGTGATGGGGAGAGAGCTGGGGCTGTCACGCACCTGTGATATGGAGACAGCTGGGGACGGTCACACACCTGTGATGGGGAGAGAGCTTGGCGTTGTCACATACCTGTGATGTAGAGACTGCTGAGGGCTATCACATACCTGTAATTGGGAGAGAGCTGGGGCTGTCATGCACCTGTGATATGGAGATAGATGGGGTCGGTCACACACCTGTGATGGGGAGAGAGTTGGGGGTTGTCAGGCAACTGTGATGCGGTGTCAGCTGGGGGCTGTCAAATACCTCTGATGGGGAGAGAGCTGGAGGAAGTCACTCACCTGTGATGGGGAGAGATCTTGGGGCTGTCACTCACCTGTGATGGGGAGAGAGATGGGGGCTGTCACATACCTGTGATGTGGAGACAGCTGGTGTCTTTCACATATCTGTGATGTGGAGACAGCTGGCGCATGTAACATACCTGTGATGGGGAGAGAGTTGGGGGCTGTCAGGTACCTTTCATGCGGAGAGAGCTGGGGGATGTCACATACATGTGAGGGGGAGACAGCCGGAGGCCGTCACTCACCTGTGATGGGGTGAGAGCTGGGGGTTGTCACACACCTATGATGGGGAGACAGCTGGGGTCCGTCACTCACCTGTGATGGGCAGAGAGCTGGGGGCTGTCATCCACCTGTGAAGGGGAGAAACCTGGGCGTTGTCAAGCACCTGTGATATGGAGACAGCTGGGGACGGTCACACCCCTGTGATGGGGAGAGAGCTTGGGGTTGTCACATAAATGTGATATGGAGACAGCTGTGGTCTATCACATACCAGTAATGGGGAGACAGCTTTGGGCTGTGACATACGTGTGATGGGGAGAGAGTTGGGGGCTGTCACGCACCTGAGATGGAGAGAGAGCTGGGGACTCTCACATACCTGTGAGTTGGAGACAGCAGGGGGTTGTCACACACCTGTGATGGGGAGAGAGTTGGGGCTGTTACACACCTGTGATGGGGTGATTGCTTTGTCCTGTCACACACCTGTGATAGGGAGAGAGATGGGGACTGTCACTCACCTGTGATGTGGAGAGAGTTGGGGGCTGTCGCACACCTTTGATAGGGAGAGTGATGTAGACTGTCACTCACCTGTGATGGGGAGACAGCTGGGGTCTGTCACTCACCTGTGATGGGGAGAGTGCTGTGTGCTCTCATACAATTGGGATTGGGAGAGATAGGGGGACTATCAAACACCTCTGATGGGGAGAGAACTTTGGGTTGCCCCATACATGTGATGTGGAGACAGCTGGGGCCTGTCCAATACCTGTGATGGGGAGAGAGTTGGGGGCTTCCAGGCACCTGTGAGGCGGAGAGAGATGTGGGTTGTCACATACCTATCATGGTGAGAGCTGGGGGCTCTCACACACCTGTGATGGGGAGAGTGCTGAGGACTGTCAAACACCTATGATGGAGAGAGAGCTGGGGTTGACACATACCTGTGATATGGAGACAGCTGGGGTCTATCACATACCTATAATGGGGACACAACTGGAGGCTGTGACATACCTGTGATGGGGAGACAGCTGGTGTCTTTCACATATCTGTAATGTGGAGAGAGTTGGGGCCTGTCAGGCACCTGTGATGCGGAGATAGGTGAGGGCTGTCACATACCAGTGATGTGGAGACAGCTGGGGGCTGTCACATACCTGTGATTAGGAGAGATTTGGGGGCTCTCAGGCACCTGTGACCCGGAGAGAGCTGGGGGTTTTCACATACCTGTGATGGGGAGAGAGCTGGGGGCTGTCACTCACCTGTGATGGGGAGAGAGCTGTGGGCTGTCACATACCTGTGTGGCGGAGAAAACTGGGGGTTGTCACACACCTGTGATGGGGAGAGAGTTGGGGTCTGTCAGGTACCTGTGATGCGGAGACAGCTGGGGGCTGTCACATACCTGTGATGGGGAAAGAGCTGGGGGTTGTCACACACCTGTGATGGGGAGAGAGTTGGGGATTGTCACATACTTGTAATGCTGAGACAGCGGTGTGCTGTCACACACTGGTTATGGGGACAGAGCTGTGGGCTGTCACACACCTTTGATGGGGAGAGAGATGGGGGCTGGCACATACCTGTGATGGGCAGAGAGCTGGGGGTTTTCACCTGTGATGGGGAGAGGTTTGGGGGCTGTCTCACACCTGTGATGGGGAGAGAGATGGGGACTGTCACATACTTGTAATGCTGAGACAGCTGGGGGCTGTCACATACCTGTGATGGAGAGAGAGCTGGGGGCTCCCACTCACCGGTGATGGGGAGAGAGCTGTGGGCTGACACGCACTTGTGATGGGGAGAGAGCTGGGGGCTGTTACACACCTGTAATGGGAAGATAGATGGGGGCTGTCAATCACCTGTGATGGGGAGAGTGATGGGGAATGTCACACACCTGTGATGGGGAGAGAGCTGGTGGCTGTCACATACCTGTGATGTGGAGATAGGTGGGGCCTGTCACATACCTGTGATGAGGAGAGAGTTGGGGGCTGTCAGGCACCTGTAATGAGGAGAGAGCTGGGGGCCGTCACATACCTGTGATGGGGAGAGAGCTGGGGGCTGTCACTCACCTGTGATCGGGAGAGGACTTGGGGATGTCACCCACCTGTGAAGGGGAGAGAGCTGGGGTCATTCACGCACCTGTGATATGGAGACAGCTGGGGACGATCATACACCTGTGATGGGGAAAGAGCTTGGCGTTGTCACATACCTGTGATGTAGAGACTGCTGAGGGCTATGACATACCTGTAATTTGGAGAGAGCTGGGGCCGTCACTCACCTGTGATGGGTAGACAGCTGGGGGCTGTCACATACCTGTGATGGGGAGAGAGATGGGGACTGTCACATACCTGTGATGCTGATACAGCTGGGTACTGTCACATACCTGTGATGGGGAGAGAGCTAGGGCTGTCACGCACCTGTGATATGGAGATAGATGGGGTCGGTCACACACCTCTGATGGGGAGAGAGTTGGCGGTTGTCAGGCAACTGTGATGCGGTGTCAACTGGGGGCTGTCAAATACCTCTGATGGGGAGAGAGCTGGGGGATGTCACTCACCTGTGATGGGGAGAGATCTTGGGGCTGTCACTCACCTGTGATTGGGAGAGAGATGGGGGCTGTCACATACCTGTGATGTGGAGACAGCTGGTGCCTTTCACATATCTGTAATGTGGAGACAGCTGGCGCATGTAACATACCTGTGATGGGGCAAGAGTTGGGGGCTGTCAGGTACCTTTCATGCGGAGAGAGCTGGGGGATGTCACATACATGTGATGGGGAGAGAGCCAGAGGTCTTCACTCACCTGTGATTGGGTGAGACCTGGGGGCTGTCACACACCTATGATGGGGACACCGCTGGGGGCCGTCACGCAACTGTGATGGGGAGAGAGCTAGGGGCTGTCATCCACCTGTGAAGGGGAGAGAGCTGGGGTTTGTCACGCACCTGTGATATGGAGACAGCTGGGGACGGTCACACCCCTGTGATGGGGAGAGAGTTTGGGGTTGTCACATAAATGTGATATGGAGACAGCTGTGGTCTATCACATATTGGTGATGTGGAGACAGTTAACGGCTAACACATACCTGTGATGGGGAGAAAGTTGGGTGCTGTCAGGCACCTGTGATGTGGAGACAGCTGGGGGCTGTCACACACCTGTGATGGGGAGAGAGCTGGGAGCTGCCACTCACCTGTGATGGGCAGAGAGCTAGGGCTGTCACTCAATTGTAATGAGGAGAGAGATGGGGGCTGTCTCTCAGCTGTGATGGGGAGAGAGCTGGGGGCTGTCACACACCTGTGAAGGGGAGAGAGCTTGTGGTTGTCACATACGTATGATATGGAGACAGCTGTGGTCTATCCCATACATATAATGGGGAGACAGCTGGGGGCTGTGACATACCTGTGATGGGGAGAGAGTTGGGGCCTGTCACGCAGCTGTGATGGGGAGAGAGCTGGGGGCTGTCACATACCTGTGAGGCAGAGACAGCTGGGGGTTTTCACACACCTGTGATGGGGAGACAGATGGGTCCTGTCAGGCACCTGTGATGTGGAGACAGCTGTAGGTTGTCACATACCTATCATGGGGAGAGAGCTGTGGGCTGTCTCTCACCTGTGATGGGGAGAGAGCTGGGGGCTGTCACACACCTGTGATGAGGAGACAGATGGGGTCTGTCAAGCCCCTATGATGGAGAGAGAGTTGGGGGCTGTCACATACCTGTGATGCGGAGAGAGCTGGGGCTGTCACATACTTGTGATGTGCAGACAGCAGGGGGCTGTCAAATACTTGTGATGGGTAGAGAGTTGGCGTCTCTCAGGCACCTGTGATGCGGAGACAGCTGGGGGATGTCACATACCTGTGATGGGGAGACAGCTGGGGGCTGTCACTCACCTGTGATGGGGAGAGAGCTGTGGGCTGTCACATACCTGTGAGGCGGAGACAGCTGGGGGTTGTCACAAACCTGTGATGGGGAGAGAGTTGGGGCCTCTCAGGCACCTGTGATGCGGAGACAGCTGGAGGCTGTCAAATACCTGTGATGGGGAGAGAGCTGGAGCCTGTGAGACACCTGTGATGGGGAGAGATTTTGGGGCTGTCACTCACCTGTGATGGGGAGAGAGCTGGCGTCTGTCACACACTTGTGATGGGGAGTGAGATGGGGACTGTCACATACCTGAGATGTGGAGACAGCTGGGCGCTGTCACATACCTGTAATGTGAAGAGAGCTGGGGGCTGTCACTCATCTGTAATGGGGAGAGAGATGGGAGCTGTCACTCACCTGTGATGTGGACAAAGCTGGGGGTTGTCACATACCTGGAATGGGGAGAGAGTTGGGGTCTGTCAGGCACCTGTGATGCAGCGATAGCTGGTGTCTGTCCCTCACCTGTGATGGGGAGAGAGCTGGGGGCTGTCACATACGTGTGATGTGGAGACAGCTGGGGGCTGTCAAATACCTGTGATGGGGAGAGAGTTGGGGGATCTCAGGCACCTGTGATGCGGAGACAGCTGGGGGTTGTCACATACCTGTAATGGGGAGAAAGCTGGGGCCTGTCACATACCTGTGAGGCAGAGACAGCTGGGGGTTGTCACACACCTGTGATGGGGAGAGAGTTGGGGCCTGTCAGGCACCTGTGATGCGGAGACAGCTGGGGGCTGTCACATACCTGTGATGGGGAGAGAGCTGGAGACTGTCACTCACCTGTAATGGGGAAAGAGCTGTGGGCTGTCACACACCTGTGATATGGAGAGAGATGGGGACTGTCACATACTTGTAATGCTGAGACAGGTGGGGGCTGTCACATACCTGTGATGGGGAGAGAGCTGGGGGCTGTCACTCACCAGTGATGGGGTGAGAGCTGTGGGCTGTAACACAGCTGTGATGGGGAGAGAGATGGGGCCTGTCACATACCTGTGATGGGGAGAGAGCTGGGGGCTGTCACTCACCTGTGAAAGAGAGAGAGCTGGGGGCTGTCACCCACTTGTGACGGGGAGAGAGCTGGGGGCTGTTACTCACCTGTGATGGCAAGAGAGATGGTGGCTGTCAATCACCTGTGATGAGGCGAGAGATGGGGAAGGTCACACACCTGTGATGGGGAGAGAGCTGGTGGCTGTCACATACCTTTGATGTGGAGATAGATGGTGGCTTTCTCACACCTGTGATGGGGAGATAGTTGGGGGCTGCCAGGCACCTGTGATGGGGAGACAGCTGGGGGCCGTCACATACCTGTGATGGGGAGAGAGCTGGGGCTTTCTCGCACCTGTGATATAGAGACAGCTGGGTATGGTCACACACCTGTGACGAGGAGAGAGCTTGGCGTTGTCACATACCTGTGATGTGGAGACAGCTGGGGGCTGTCACATACCTGTGATGGGGAAATACATGTGGACTGTCAAACACCTGTGATGGGGAGAGACCTGGGGGCTGTCACATACCTGTGATGCGGAGACAGCTGGTGTCTTTCACATACCTGTGATGTGGAGACAGCTAAGGGCTAACACATACCTGTGATGGGGAGAAAGTTGGGTGCTCTCAGACATCTGTGATGTGGAGACAGATGGGAGTTGTCACATACCTGTGATTGGGAGAAAGCTGCGGTCTGTCACTCACCTATGATGAGGAGAGAGCTGGGGGCTATCACACAGCTTTGATGGGGAGAGAGATGGGGACTGTCACATACCTGTGACGCTGAGACAGCTGGGGGCTGTCACGTAACTGTGACGGGTAGAGCAAGGACCGCCACTCACCTGTCATGGGGAGAGAGCTGGGGGCTGTCACTCACCTGTAATGAGGAGAGAGATGGGGGCTGTCTCTCACCTGTGATGGGGAGAGAGCTGGGGGCTGTCACATACCTGTGATGAGGAGAGACTTGGGGTTTGTCAGGCACCTGTGATGCGGAGACAGCTGGGGGCTGTCACATACCTGTGATGGGGAGAGAGCTGGGGGCTGTAACTAACCAGTGATGGGGAGAGAGCTGTGGAATGTCACACACCTGTGATGGGGAGAGAGCTTGGGGTTGTCACACACTGTTATGGGGAGAGAGATGGGGATTGTCCCTTACTTGTAATGCTAAGACAGCTGTAGGCTGTCACACTGCTGTGATTGGGAGACAGCTGGGGGCTGTCACTCCCCAGGGATGGGGAGAGAGCCGTGGGCTCACACATACCTATGATGCAGAGACAGCTAGTGGTTGTCATATCCCTGTGATGTGGAGACAATGGGGGTTGTGATATACATGTGATGGGGAGAGAGTTGGGGGCTGTTATGGTCCTGTGATGCGGAGAAAATTGGGGGCTCTCATATACCTGTGATGGGGAGAGAGCTGGGATCTCTTGCTCACCTGAAATGGGGAGAGAGCTGGGGTCTTTCACACACCTGTGATGGGGAAAGAGATGGGGACTGTCAAATACCTGTGATGGGGAGAGACCTGGGGGCTGTCAGATACCTGTGATGCGGAGACAGCTGGTGTGTTTCACATACCTGTGATGTGGAGACAGCTGGGGGCTGACACATACCTGTGACGGGGAAAAAGTTGGGGGCTGTCAGGCTCCTGTGATGCGGAATCAGCTGGGCGCTGTCACATACCTGTGATGGGGAAAAAGCTGGGGTCTATCACTCACCTGTGATGGGGAGAGAGCTGGTGTCTGTCGCACACCTGTGATTGGGAGAGAGCTGGGGCTCACCCATACCTGTGATGCGTAGACACCTAGGTGGTTGTCACATACCTGTGATGTGGAGACAATGGGCGTTGTGACATACCTGTGATGGTGAGAGAGTTGGGGGCTGTTAGGCTCCTGTGATGCGGAGACAGCTGGGGGCTCTCAGATACCTGTGATGGGGAGAGAGCTGGGGGCTGTCACTCACCTGTGATGGGGAGAGAGCTGGGGGCTGTCACACACCTGTGAATCTGAGAGAGCTGGGCATTGTCACTCACCTGTGATTTGGAGACACCTGGGGACGGTCACACACCTGTGATGGGGAGAGAGATGGGCGCTGTCACTCAACGGGGATGGGGAGAGAGCTGGGGGATGTCACACACCTGTGATGGGAAGGGAGCTTGGGCCTCTCACTCACTTGTGAAGGGGAACGAGATGGGGACTGTCAAACACTTCTGATGGGGAGAGTGCTGGGGCCAGTCACATACCTGTGATGCGGAGTAAGGTAGTTGTTGTCACATACTTGTGATGTGGAGACAGCTGGGGGCTGTCACATACCTGTGATGGGGAGAGAGCTGGGGTCTGTCACACACCTGTGATGCGGAGAGAGCTGGGCACTGTCAAGCACCTATGATGGGGAGAGAACTGGGGGCCGTCACTCACCTGTGATGGGGAGAGTGCTGGGGGCTGTCACACACCTGTGATGGGGAGAGAGTTGGGTCCTGTCAGGCACCTGTGATGCGGAGACAGCTGGGGGCTGTCACATACCTGTGATGGGGAGAGTGCTGGGGGCTATCACTCACCTGTGATGTGGATACAGCTGGGGGCTCTCACATACCTGTGATGGGGAGAGTGCTGGGGGCTATGACTCACCTGTGATGGGGAAAGAGCTGGGGGCTGTCACACACCTGTGATGGGTAGAGAGTTGGGGATTGTCACATACTTGTAATGCTGAGACAGCTGGGGACTCTCAAACACCTCTGATGGGGAGAGAGCTTGGGGTTGCCCCATACCTGTGATGTGGAGACAGATGGGGGCTGTCACATACATAAATGTGGAGACAGCTGGGGGCTGTCACATACATAAATGGGGAGACAGCTGGGGGCAGTCACATACCTGTGATGTGGAGAAAACTGGTCGTTGTCACATACCTGTGATGGGGAGAGAGCTGGGGTCTGTCACTCGCCTGTGATTGGGAGAGAGCTGTGGGCTGTCACATACCTGTGAGGCGGAAACAGCTGGGGGTTGTCAAATAGCTCTGATGGGAAGAGAGTTGGGGACTGTCAGGCACCTGTGATGTGGAGACAGCTCTGGGCTGTCACATACCTGTGATGGGGAGAGAGCTGCGGACTGTCAAACACCTGTGATGGGGAGAGAGCTGGGGGCTGTCGCTCACCTGTAATCAGGATAGAGATGGGGGCTGTCTCTCACCTGTGATGGGGAGAGAGCTGGGGGCTGTCATCCACCTGTGAAGGGGAGAGAGCTGAGCCTTGTCACTCACCTGTGATATGGAGAGAGCTGGGGACGGTCAAACACCTATGATGGGGAGAGAGTTTGGGTTTGTCACATACCTGTGATATAGAGACAGCTGTGGTCTATCACATACCTATAATGGGGAGACAGCTGGGGGCTGTGACATACCTGTGATGTGGAGAGAGTAGGAGGCTGTCACGCACCTGTGATATAGAGACAGCTGGGGACGGTCACACAACTGTGATGGGGAGAGAGCTGGTGGCTGTCACTCACTTGTGATGGGTAGAGAGAGAGATGGGGGCTGTCAATCAACTGTAATGGGGCGAGAGCTGGGGGCTGTCATCCACCTGTGAAGGGGAAAGAGCTGGGGCTTTCTCGCACCTGTGATATGGAGACACCTGGGGATGGTCACACACCTGTGACGAGGAGAGAGCTTGGCGTTGTCACATACCTGTGATGTGGAGACAGCTGGGGGCTGTCACATACCTGTGATGGGGCGAGACTTGGGGTTTGTCATGCACCTGTGATGCGGAGACAGCTGGGGGCTGTCACATACCTGTGATGGGGAGAGAGCTGGGGGCTGTAACTCACCGGTGATGGGGAGAGAGCTGTGGGATGTCACACACCTGTGATGGGGAGAGAGCTTGGGGTTGTCACACACATGTGATGGGGAGAGAGATGGGGATTGTCACTTACTTGTAATGCTAAGACAGATGGGGGCTGTCTCACTGCTGTGATTGGCGGAGAGCTGGGGCCTGTCACTCACCGGGGATGGGGAGAGAGCTGGGTGCTCACACATACCTATGATGCAGAGACAGCTAGTGGTTGTCACATCCCTGTGATGTGGAGACAATGGGGGTTGTGACATACCTGTGATGGGGAGAGAGTTGGGGGCTGTTAGGGTCCTGTGATGTGGAGAAAGATGGGGTCTCTCATATACCTGTGATGCGGAGAGAGCTGGGATCTCTTGTTCACCTGAAATGGGGAGAGAGCTGGGGTCTGTCACACACCTGTGATGGGGAAAGAGATGGGGACTGTCAAACACCTGTGATGGGGAGAGACCTGGGGGCTGTAAGATACCTGTGATGCGGAGACAGCTGGTGTGTTTCACATACCTGTGATGTGGAGACAGCTGGGGATTGACACATACCTGTGAAGGGGAGAAAGTTGGGGGCTGTCAGGCTCCTGTGATGTGGAATCAGCTGGGCGCAGTCACATACCTGTGATGGAGAGAAAGCTGGGGTCTATCACTCACCTGTGATGGGGAGAGAGCTGGGGTCTGTCGCACACCTGTGATGGGGCGAGAGATGGGGATTGTCACTTACTTGTAATTCTAAGAGAGCTGGGGGCTGTCACACTGCTGTGATTGGGAGAGAGCTGGGGGCTGTCACTCACCAGGGATGGGGAGAGAACTGGGGGCTGTCTCATACCTGTGGTGCAGATAGAGCTGGTGGCTGGCCCATACCTGTGATGTGGAGACAGCTTGCGGCTGTAACATACCTGTGATGGGGAGAGAGTTGGGAGCTGTCAGGCACCTTTGATGCGGAGACAGCTGGGAGCTCTCACATACTTGTGATGGGGAGACAGCCAGGGGCCGTCACTCACCTGTGATGGAGAGAGTGCTGGGGGCTGTCACACACCTGTGATGGGGAGAGAGTTGGGTCTTGTCAGGCACCTGTGATGCGGAGAGAGCTGGGGGCTGTCACACACCTGTGATGTGGAGACAGCTGGGGGCTCTCACACATACCTGTGATGGGGAGAGTGCTGGGGGCTATCACTCACCTGTGATGGGGAAAGAGCTGGGGGCTGTCACACACCTGTGATGGGTAGAGAGTTGGGGATTGTCACATACTTGTAATGCTGAGACAGCTGGGGACTCTCAAACACCTCTGATGGGGAGAGAGCTTGGGGTTGCCCCATACCTGTGATGTGGAGACAGCTGGGGGCTGTCACATACATAAATGGGGAGACAGCTGGGGGCAGTCACATACCTGTGATGTGGAGACAGCTGGGGCCTGTCAAATACTTGTGATGAGGAGAGAGTTGGGGGCTGTCACATACTTGTGATGCAGAGAGAGCTGGTGGCTGTCACATACCTGTGATGTGGAGACAGCTGGTGGTTGTCAAATACCTGTGATTGGGAGAGAGCTGTGGGCTGTCACATACCTGTGAGGCGGAAACAGCTGGGGGTTGTCAAATAGCTCTGATGGGGAGAGAGTTGGGGCCTGTCAGGCACCTGTGATGTGGAGACAGCTGGGGGCTGTCACATACCTGTGATGGGGAGAGACCTGCGGACTGTCAAACACCTATGATGGGGAGAGAGCTGGGGGCTGTCACTCACCTGTGATGCGGAGACTGCTGGTAGCTGTCACATACCTGTGATGGGGAGAGAGCTGGTGGCTGTCACACACCTGTGATGGGGAGAGAGTTGGGGATTGTCACATACTTGTAATGCTCAGACAGCTGGGGGCTGTCACACACCGGTGATGGGGGTAGAGCTGGGGGCTGTCACTCACCGGTGATGGGGAGAGAGATGGGGACTGTCACATACCTGTTATGCTGAGACAGCTGGGGGCTGTCACGTACCTGTGATGGGGAGAGAGCTGGGGGCTGTCACATACCTGTGATGCAGAGACAGCTGGTGTCTTTCACATACCTGTGATGTGGAGACAGCTAAGGGCTAACACATACCTGTGATGGGGAGAAAGTTGGGTGCTGTCAGGCATCTGTGATGTGGAGACAGCTGTGAGTTGTCACATACCTGTGATTGGGAGAAAGCTGGGGTCTGTCACTCACCTATGATGTGGAGAGAGCTGGGGGCTATCACACAGCTTTGATGGGGAGAGAGATGGGGACTGTCACATACCTGTGACGCTGAGACAGCTGGGGGCTGTCACATAACTGTGACGGGTAGAGCTGGGGGCCGGCACTCACCTGTGATGGGGAGAGAGCTGGGGGCTGTCACCCACCTGTGAAGGGGAGGGAGCTGGGCGTTGTCACTCACCTGTTTTATGGAGAGAGCTGGGGACGGTCAAACACTTATGATGGGGAGAGAGCTTGGGTTTGTCACAGACCTGTGATATAGAGACAGCTGTGGTCTATCACATACCTATAATGGGGAGACAGCTGGGGGCTGTGACATACCTGTGATGTGGAGAGAGTAGGAGGCTGTCACGCACCTGTGATATAGAGACAGCTGGGGACAGTCACACAACTGTGATGGGGAGAGAGCTGGTGGCTGTCACTCACTTGTGATGGGGAGAGAGATGGGGGCTGTCACCCACCTGTGAAGGGGAAAGAGCTGGGGGCTTTCACGCACCTGTGATATGGAGACAGCTGGGGATGGTCACACACCTGTGATGAGAGAGCTTGGCGTTGTCACATACCTATGATGTGGCGACAGCTGGGGGTTCTCACATACCTTGATGGGGAGAGACTTGGGGTTTGTCAGGCACCTCTGATGCAGGGACAGCTGGGGGCTGTCACATACCAGTGATGGGGAGAGAGCTGGGGGATGTAACTCACTGGTGATGGGGAGAGAGATGGGGGATGTCACACACCTGTGATGGGGAGAGAGCTTGGGGTTGTCACACACCTGTGATGGGGAGAGAGATGGGGATTGTCACTTACTTGTAATTCTAAGAGAGCTGGGGGCTGTCACACTGCTGTGATTGGGAGAGAGCTGGGGGCTGTCACTCACCGGGGATGGGGAGAGAGTTGGGGGCTGTCAGCCACCTATAATGTGGAGACAGCTGGGGGCTCTCACATACCTGTTATAGGGATAGAGCTGGGTGCTGTCACATACCTGTTATGGCGAGAGTGCTGGGGGCGGTCACACAAAAGTGATGTGGAGAGAGCTGGGGGCTTTCACGCACCTATGATATGAAGACAGCCGGGGACGGTCACACACCTGTGATGGGGAGAGAGATTGGGGTTGTCACATACCTGTGATGTGGAGAAAGCTGGGGGCTATGATATACCTGTAATGGGGAGAGAGCTGTGGGCTGTCACATACCTGCGATGGGGAGAGAGCTGGGGTCTTTCACATACCTGTGATGTGGAGACAGCTGGGGGCTGTCACCTGTGATTGGGAGAGTGCTGGGGGCTGTCACTCACCTGTGATAGGGGGAGAGCTGTGGGCTGTCACATACCTGTGATGTGGAGAGAGTTGGGGGTTGTCAGGCACCTGTGATCCGCAGACAGCTGGTGGCTGTCACATACCTGTGATGGGGAGAGTGTTGGGGGCTCTCACTCACCTGTAATGGGGGGAGGGCTGTGGGCTGTCACACACCTGTGATGGGGAAAGAGCAGGGGGCTGTCACCCAACTGTGAAGGGAAGAGACCTGGGTGCTGTCACGCACCTGTGATATGGAGGCAGCTGGGGCGGTCACACACGTGTGATGGGGAGATAGCTCGGGGCTGTCACATACCTGTGATGGGGAGAAAGCCGGGGGCTGTAACACACCTGTGATGGGGTGAGAGCTGGGGATTGTCACATACCTGTGATGCGGAGACAGCCAGTGGCTGTTACTTCCCTTTAATGGGGAGAGAGTTGGGGGCTATCACGCACCTGTGATGCGGAGAAAGCTGGGGGCTGTCACATTCCTGTGATAGGGAGAGAGTTGGGGGCTGTCGGGCAACTGTGATGCGGAGACAACTGGGGGCTGTCACTCACCTGTGATGGGGAAAGAGCTGGGGGCTGTCAATCACCTGTGATGGGGAGAGAGCTGGGGGCTGTCACTCAACTGTCATGGTGAGAGAGATGGGGGCTGTCCCTCACCTGTGATGGGGAGAGAGCTGGGGGCTGTCACCCACCTGTGAAGGGGAGAGAGCTGGGCCCTTTCACGCACCTGTGATATGGAGACAGCTGGGGACATTCACACACGTGTGATGGGGAGAGAGCATGGGGTTGTCACATACCTGTGATGTGGAGAGAGCTGGGGGCTGTCACATTCCTGTGATGTTGAGACAGCAGGGGGCTGTCACATACCAGTGATGGGGAGAGAGCTCGGGGCTGTCACGCACCTGTGATGCGGACACAGCTAGAGGCTGTCACATACCAGTGATGGGGAGAGAGCTAGGGGCTGTCACTCACCTGTGACGGGTAGAGAGCTGGGGGCGGTGACTCACCTGTGATGGGGCGAGAGATGGGGGCTGTTACATACCTGTGATGGGGAGAGAGCTGGGTACATTCACACACTTGTGATGGGGAGAGAGCTGGGGGCTGTCACACAAAAGTGATGTGGAGAGAACTTGGGCCTGTCACTCACCTGCGATGGGGAGAGAGCTGGGGGCTGTCACAAACCTGTGATGGGGAGAGAGATGTGGACTGTCAAACACCTGTGACGGGGAGAGAGCTGGGGGCTGTCACATACCTGTGATGCGGAGACAGCGCGTGTCTGTCACATACGTGTTATGTGCAGACAGCTGGGGGCTGTGACATAGCCATGATGGGGACAGATTGGGGGCTCTCAGGCACCTGTGATGTGGAGAGAGCTGGGGGTGTCACACACCTGTGATGGGGAGAGAGTTGGGGGCTGTCAGGCAACTATGATGCGGAGACAGCTGGGGGTTGTCACAAACATGTAATGGGCAGAGAGATGGGAACTGTCACATACCTGTGATGTGAGATAGCTGTGTGCTGTCACATGCCAGTGATGGGGAGAGAGCTGGGGGCTGCCACTCACTTGTGATGGGGAAAGAGATGGGGGCTGTCAATCACCTATGATGGGGAGAGACCTGGGGTTTGTCACCACCTGTGAAGGGGTGAGAGCTGGGGGCTGTCAGACGCCTGTGATATGAAGACAGATGGTGACAGTCACACACCTCTTATGGGGAGAGAGCTTGGCGTTGTCACATACCTGTGATGTGGAGAAAGCTTGGGGCTATCATATACCTGCAATGGGGAGAGAGCAGGGGTCTCTCACATACCTGTGTTGTTGAGACAGCTGGGGGCTGTCACATACTTGTGATGGGGGGAGAATCGGGGGCTGTCACGAACCAGTGATGGGGAGAGACCTGGAGTCTGTCACACACCTGTTATGGGGGGTGAGCTAGGGGCTGTGACATACCTGTGATGCGGAGACAGCTAGTGGCTGTTACATACCTGTGATGTAGAGAAAGCTGGGAGCTGTCACATACCTGTGATGGGGAGAGAGCTGGAGGCTTTCACCCCCCTGTCTTGGGGAGAGACCTGGGGGCTGTCACACCTGTGATGGGGAGAGAGCTGGGGGCTGTCACTCACCTGTAATGGGGTGAGAGCTGGGTGCTGTCACACACCTGTGATGGGGAAAGAGATTGGGGCTGTCACGCACCAGTGATGTGGAGACACCTGGGGGCTGTCACAAACCTGTGATGGGGAGAGATCTGGGGGCTATAATCACCTGTGATGAGGAGAGAGCTGTGGGCTGTCACTCACCTGTAATGGGGAGAGAGCTGGGGGCTGTCACACACCTGTGATGGGGAAAGAAATGGGGACTGTCAAACACCTGTGATGGGGAGAGACCTGGGGGCTGTCACATACCTGTGAAGGGGGGATAGTTGGGGCCTGTCAGGCACCGGTGATGCAGAGACAGCTGGGGGCTGTCACATACTTGTGATCGGGAAAGAGTTGGGGGCTGTCAAGCACCTGTAATCCAGAGACAGCTGGGGGCTCTCACATACCTGTGATTGGGATAGAGCTTGGTTCTGTCACATACCTGTGATGGGGAGAGGACTGGGGGCTGTCACGCGCCTGTGATGGGGAGAGAGCTGGGGGCTGTCACCCACCTGTGAAGGGGAGAGAGCTGGGCGTTTTTACGCATCTGTAATATGGAGACAGCTGGGGACCGTCACACACCTGTGATGGGGAGAGAGCGTGGGTTTGTCACACACCGGTGATATGGAGACAGCTGGGGTCTATCACATACCTATAATGGGGAAACAGCTGGGGGCGGTCACATAACTGTGATGGGGAGAGCGTTGGGGGCTGTCACGCACCAGTGAGGCGGAGACAGCTGTGGGTTCTCACATATATATCAAGGGGAGAGAGCTGGGGGCTGTCACTCACCTGTGATGGTGAGAGAGCTGGGGGCAGTCACACACCTGTAATGGGGAGAGAGCTGGGGCTCACACATACTGGTGATGCGGATACAACTAGTGGCTGTCTCATACCTGTGATGTGCAGATACTGGTGTCTGTCACATACCTGTGATGGGGAGAGAGTTGGGGGCTGTAAGGCACCTGTGATGCGGAGACAGCTGGGAGCTGTCACATACCTGTGATGGGGAGAGAGTTGGGGTCTCTCAGGCGCCTGTGATGTGGAGACACCAGGAGGCTGTCACAAACCTGTGATGGGGAGAGAGCAGGGGGCTACAAATACCTGTGATGGGGAGAGAGCTGGGTTCTGTCACTCACCTGTGATTGCGAGAGAGCTGGGGGCTGTCATTCACCTGTGATCGGGGAGAGATGGTAGCTGTCACACACCTGTGATGGGGAGAAGCGGGGGTCTGTCACATACCTTTGATTCAGAGACTACTGGTGGCTGTCAGATACCTGTGATGTGGAGACAGCTGGGGGCTGTCACATACCTTAGATGGGGAGAGAGCTGGGGGCTGTCACTCATTTGTGATGCGGAGACAGTTGGGGTCTGTCACATACCTGTGATGGGGAGAGAGCTGGGGGCTGTCACATACCTGAGAAGGGGAGAGAGCTGGGGGCTGTCACATACCTGAGACGGGGAGAGAGCTGTGGGGTGTCACTCACCTGAGATGCCAAGAGAGCTGGGGGTTGTCACACACCTGTGATGGGGAGAGAGCTGGGCTCTGTCACACACCTCTGATGGGGACAGAGATGGGGACTGTTAAACACCTGTGAGGGGGAGCGTGCTGGGGGCTCACACATACCTGTGATGCTGAGACAGCTAGTGGCTCTCAGATACCTATGATGTGGAGACAGCTGGGGTCTGTCCCAAACCTGTGATGGGGAGAGATTTGGGGGCTGTCGGGCACCTGTTATGCAGAGACAGCTGTGGGCTGTCACATACCAGTGATGGGGAGAGAGCTGGGTACTGTCACTCACCTGTGATGGGGAGAGAGATGGGGGCTGTCACTCACCTGTGATGGGGAGACAGCTGGGGACTTTCACTCACCTGTGATGGGGAGAGAGATGGGGCTGTCACATACCTGTGATGCGGAGACAGCTGGGCGCCGTCACTCACCTGTGATGGGGAGAGAGTTGGGGGTTGTCACAAACATGTAATGGGCCAACAGATGGGGACTGTCACATACCTGTGATGTGAGATAGCTGTGTGCTGTCACATGCCAGTGATGGGGAGAGAGCTGGGGGCTGCCACTCACTTTTGATGGGGAAAGATATGGGGGCTGTCAATCACCTATGATGGAGAGAGACCTGGGGTTTGTCACCACCTGTGAAGGGGTGAGAGCAGGGGGCTGTCACATACCTGTGATGGGGAGAGAGTTGAGGGCTGTCAGGCATCTGTGATTCGGAGACAGCGGGAAGCTATCATATACCTGTGATGCGTAGAGAACTGGGGGCTGTCCCTCACCTGTGATGGGGAGAGAGCTGGGGGCTCTCACACTCCTGTGATGCGTAGAGAGCTGGGGGCTGTCCCTCACCTGTCATCAGGAGAGAGCTGGGGTCTGTCACACACCTGTGAAAGGGAGAGAGATGGGGACTCTCAAACACCTGTGATGGAGAGAGGGCTGGGGCTCACACATACTGATGATGCGGAGAAAACTAGTGGCTGTCTCATACCTGTGATATTCAGATACTGGGGTCTGTCACATACCTGTGACGGGGAGAGAGTTGGGGGCTGTCAGGCACCTGTTATGCGAAGACAGCTGGGAGCTGTCACATACCTGTGATGGGGAGAGAGTTGGGGGCTGTCAGGCACCTGTCATGTGGAGACACCTGGGGGCTGTCAGAAACCTGTGATGGGGAGAGTGCTGGGGGCTACAATCACCTGTGATGGGGAGAGAGCTGAGGGCTGTCACTCACCTGTAATGGGGAGAGAGTCGGGGGCTGTCTCACACCTGTGATGGGGAAAGAAATGGGGACTGTCAAACACCTGTGATTGGGAGAGACCTGGGGGCTGTCACATAACTGTGAAGGGGGGAAAGTTGGGGGATGTCAGGCACCTGTCATGCGCAGACAATTGGGGGCTGTCACATACCTGTGATGGGAAGAGAGTTGGGGGCTGTCAGGAACCTGTAATCCGGAGACAGCTGGGGGCTCTCACATACCTGTGATTGGGATGGAGCTGGGTGCTGTCACATACCTGTGATGGCGAGAGTGCTGGGGGCTGTCACGCACCTGTGATGGGGAGAGACTTGGGGGCTGTCACACACCTGTGATGGGAAGAGAGATGGGGACTGTGAAACACCTGTGTTGGGGAGACAGAAGGGGGCTGTCAGATACCTATGATTGGGAAGGGTGCTGGTGGTTGTCACTCACTTGTCATGTGGAGAAAGCGGGTGGCTGTTACCTACCTGTGATGTGGAGACAGCTGGGAGCTGTCACATACCTGTGTTGGGGAGAGAGTTGGGGCTGTCAGGCACCTGTGATGTGGAGACACCTGGGGGCTGTCACAAACCTGTGATGGGGAGAGAGCTGGGGGCTACAATCACCTGTGATGGGGAGAGAGCTGTGGGCTGTCACTCACCTGTAATGGGGAGAGAGCTGGTGGCTGTTACACACCTGTGATGGGGAAAGAAATGGGGACTGTCAAACACCTGTGATGGGGAGAGACCTGGGGGCTGTGACATACCTGTGAAGGGGGGAATGTTGGGGGCTGTCAGGCACCTGTGATGAGGAGACAGCTGGGGGCTGTCACATACCTGTGATGGGGAGAGAGTTGGGGGCTGTCAGGCACCTGTAATCCGGAGACAGCTGGGGGCTCTCACATACCTGTGATTGGAATAGAGCTGGGTGCTGTCACATACCTGTGATGGGGAGAGGGCTGGGGGCTGTCACACACCTGTAATGGGGAGAGAGATGGGGACTGTCAAACAGCTATGATGGGGAGAGAGCTGGGGGCTGTCACATACTTGTGATGCGGAGAGAGCTGGTGGCTGTAACATACCTGTGATGTGGAGACAGGTGGCGGCTGTAACATCCCTGTAATGAGAGGAGAGATGGGGGATGTCAGTCACCTGTGATTGGGAGAGAGCTGCAGGCTGTCACATACCTGTGATGGGGAGAGTGTTGGGGTCTGTCACACACCTGTGATAGGGAGAGTGTGGGGGGCTGTCAGGCACCTGTGATGCGGAGAGAGCTGGGGGCTGTCACTCACTTGTGATGGGGAGAGAGCTGGGGGTTGTCACACACCTGTGATGGGGAGACAGATGGGGGCTGTAACTCACCTTTGATGACGAGAGAGCTGGGGGCTTTCCCACACCTGTGATGTGGAGAGGGATGGGGACTGTCAAACACCCGTGACAGAGAGAGAGCTTGGGCCTGTCACACATCTGTGATGGGGAGAGATCTGGGGGCTGTCACACTCCTGTGATGGGGAGAGAGCTGGGGGCTGTCCCTCACCTGTGCTCGGGAGAGAGCTGGGGGCTGTCACACACCTGTGATGGAGAGAGAGCTGGGGCTCACACATACTGGTGATGCGGAGACAAGTAGTGGCTGTCTCATACCTGTGATGTGCAGATACTGGGGTCTGTCACATAACTGTGATGGAGAGAGTTGGGGTCTCTCAAGCACCTGTGATGTGGAGACACCTGGGGGCTGTCACAAACCTGTGATGGGGAGAGAGCACGGGGCTACAATCACCTGTGATGGGGAGAGAGCTGGGTTCTGTCACTCACCTGTGATTGCGAGAGAGCTGGGGGCTGTCACTCACCTGTGATCGGGGAGAGATGGTAGCTGTCACACACCTGTGATGGGGAGAAGCGGGGGTCTGTCACATACCTTTGATGCGGTGACTACTGGTGGCTGTCACATACCTGTGATGTGGAGACAGCTGGGGGCTGTCACATACCTGTGATGGGGAGAGAGTTGGGGGCTATCAGGCACCTATGATGCGGAGATAGCTGCGGGCTGACACATACCTGTGATGGGGAGAGTGCTGGGGCCTCTCACATACCTTAGATGGGGAGAGAGCTGGGGGCTGTCACTCACCTGTGATGCGGAGAGAGCTGTGGGTTGTCACACACCTGTGATGGGGAGAGAGCTGGGGCCTCACACATACCTGTGATGCGGCAACAGCTAGTGGCTGTTAGATACTTGTGATGTGGAGACAGCTGGGTTCTGTCCTATACCTTTGAGGGGGAGAGATTTGGGGGCTGTCGGGCACCTGTTGTGCGGATCCAGCTGTGGGCTGTCACATAGCTGTGATGGGGAGAGAGCTGGGTTCTGTCACTCAGCTGTGATGGGGAGAGAGCTGGGATCTGTCACGCACCTGTGATGCAGAGACAGCTGTGGGCTGTCACATACCAGTGATGGGGAGAGAGCTGGGGGCTGTCACTCACCTGTGATGGGGAGAGAGATGGGGGCTGTCACTCACCTGTGATGGGGAGATAGCTGGGGGGCAGTCACTCACCTGTGATGGGGAGAGAGCTTGGCGTTGTCACATACCTGTGATGTGGAGACAGCTGGGGGCTATCATATACCTGTAATGGGGAGAGAGCTGGGGCCTCTCACATACCTGTGATGTTGAGACAGCTGGGGGCTGTCACATACTTGTGATGGGGGGAGAGTTGGGGGCTGTCACGAACCAGTGATGGGGAGAGACCTGGGGTCTGTCACACACCTGTGATGGGGAGAGAGCTAGGGGCTTTCAAATACCTGTGATGCGGAGACAGCTGGTGGCTGTTACATACCTGTAATGTGGAGAAAGCTGGGGGCTGTCACATACTTGTGATGGGGAGAGAGCTGGAGGCTTTCACCCCCCTGTCTTGGGGAGAGACCTGGGGGCTGTCACACACCTGTGATGGGGAGAGAGCTGGGGGCAGTCACACACCTGTGATGGTGAGAGAGATGGGGACTGTCAAACAGCTATGATGGGGAGAGAGCTGGGGGCTGTCACATACCTGTGATGGGGAGAGTGTTGGGGGCTGTCAGGTACCTGTGACGTGGAGAAAGCTGGGAGCTGTCCCATACCTGTGGTGGGGAGAAAGCTGCGGCTGTCTCTCCCCTGTGATGGGGAGAGAGCTGGGTGCTGTCACGCACCTGTGAGGCGGAGACAGCTGTGGGTTTTCACATACATATCATTTGGAGAGAGCTGGGGTCTGTCACATAACTGTGATGTGGAGACAGCTCTGGGCTGTCATATACCTGTGATAGGGAGAGAGCTGGGATCTCTCAAGCACCTGTGAATCAGAGACAGCTGTGGGCTGTCACATACGAGTGATGGCGAGAGAGCTAGGGGCTGTCACTCACCTGTGATGGGGGGAGAGCTGGGGGTTGTCCCAAACCTGTAATGGGCAGAGAGATGGGAACTGTCACATACCTGTGATGTGAGATAGCTGTGTGCTGTCACATGCCAGTGATGGGGAGAGAGCTGGCGGCTTCCACTCACTTGAGATGGGGAAAGACATGGGGGCTGTCAATCACTTATGATGGGGAGAGACCTGGGGTTTGTCACCACCTGTGAAGGGGTGAGAGCTGGGGGCTGTCAGACGGCTGTGATATGGAGACAGATGGTGACAGTCACACACCTCTGATGGAGAGAGAGCTTGGCGTTGTCACATACCTGTGATGTGGAGAGAGCTGGGGGCTATCATATACCTGTAATGGGGAGAGAGCTGGGGTCTCTCACATACCTGTGATGTTGAGACAGCTGGGGGCGGTCACATACTTGTTATGGGGGGAGAGTTGGGGGCTGTCACGAACCAGTGATGGGGAGACACCTGCGGTCTGTCACACACCTGTGATGGGGAGAGAGCTAGGGGCTGTCACATACCTGTGATGTGGAGACAGCTGGTGGCTGTTACATACCTGTGATGGGGAGAGAGATGGGGGCTGTCACTCCCCTGTCTTGGGGAGAGACCTGGGGCCTGTCACACACCTGTGATGGGGAGAGAGCTGGGGGCTGTCACTCCCCTGTCTTGGAGAGAGACCTAGTGCCTGTCACACACTTGTGATGGGGAGAGATCTGGGGGCTGTCACTCCCCAGTCTTGGGGAGAGACCTGGGGCCTGTCACACACCTTTGATGGGGAGAGAGCTGGGGCTGTTACTCACCTGTGATGGTGAGAGAGCTGGGGGCAGTCACACACCTGTGATGGGGAGAGTGTTGGGGGCTGTCAGGTACCTGTGATGTGGAGAAAGCTGGGAGCTGTCACATACCTGTGGTGGGGAGAAAGCTGCGGCTGTCTCTCCCCTGTGATGGGGAGAGAGCTGGGTGCTGTCACGCACCTGTGAGGCGGAGACAGCTGTGGGTTTTCACATACATATCATTTGGAGAGAGCTGGGGGCTGTCACTCACCTGTGATGGTGAGAGAGCTCGGCGTTGTTATGCACCTGTGATATGGAGAAAGCTGGGGACCTTCACACACCTGTGATGGGGAGAGAGCTTGGGGTTGTCACATAACAGTTATGTGGAGAGAGCTGGGGGCTGTCACCTATAATGGGGAGACAGCTGGGGGATGTCATATACCTGTGATGTGGAGACAGCTGGGGTCTATCAGATACCTATAATGGGGAGACATCTGTGGGTTCTCACATATATATCATGGGAAGAGAGCTGGGGGCTGTCACTCACCTGTGATGGTGAGAGAGCTGGGGGCAGTCACACACCTGTAATGGGGAGAGAGATGGGGACTGTCAAACAGCTATGATGGGGAGAGAGCTGGGGTCTGTCACATACCTGTGATGCGGAGAGAGATGGTGGCTGTAACATACCTACGATGTGGAGACAGGTGGCGGCTGTAACATACCTGTAATGGGAAGAGAGATGGGGGATGTCAATCACCTGTGATTGGGGGAGAGCTGGAGGCTGTCACATACATGGGATGGGGAGAGTGCTGGGGTCTGTCACACACCTGTGATAGTGAGAGTGTGGGGGGCTGTCAGGCAACTGTGATGCGGTGACAGCTGGGGGCTGTCAAATACCTCTGATGGGGAGAGTGCTGGGGGCTCTCACGCACCTGTGATGGGAAGAGAGCTGGGGGTTGTCACACACCGGTGATGGGGAGAGAGATGAGGACTGTCAAACACCTGTGATTGGGAAAGAGCTGGGGGCTGTCACTCAAATGTAATGGGGAGAGAGATGGGGTCTGTCCCTCACCTCTGATGGGGAGAGAGCGGGGGCTGTCACCCACCTGTGAAGGGGAGAGAGCTGGGCGATGTCACGCACCTGTGATATGGAGACAGCTGTGGACGGTCACACACCTGTTATGGGGAGCGAGCTTGGGTTTGTCACATAACTGTGAAGTGGACACAGCTGGCGGCTGTCACATACCTGTTATGTGGAGACAGCTGGGGGCTGTCACATACCTGTGATGGGGAGAGAGCTGGGGGCTGTCACACACCTGTGATGGGGAGACAGATGGGGTCTGTAACTCACATTTGATGATAGGAGTGCTGGGGGCTTTCAGACACCTGTGATGTGGATAGGGAAGGGGACTGTCAAACACCTGTGACGGAGAGAGAGCTTGGGCCTGTCACACATCTGTGATGGGGAGAGAGCTGGGGGATGTCACACTCCTGTGATGGGGAGAGAGCTGGGGGCTGTCCCTCACCTGTGATGAGGAGAGAGCTGGGGGCTCTCGCCACCTGTGAAGGGGAGAGAGATGGGGACTGTCAAACACCTGTGATGGAGAGAGAGCTGGGGCTCACACATACTGGTGATGCGGAGACAACTAGTGGCTGTCTCATCATACCTGTGATGTGCAATTACTGGGGTCTGTTACATACCTGTGATGGGGAGAGAGTTGGGGGCTGTCAGGCACCTGTGATGCGGAGACAGCTGGGAGCTGTCACATACCTGTGATGGGGAGAGAGTTGGGGTCTCTCAGGCACCTGTGATGTGGAGACACCTGGGGGCTGTCACAAACCTGTGATGGGGAGAGAGCAGGGGGTTACAATCACCTGTGATTGGGAGAGAGCTGGGTTCTGTCACTCACCTGTGATTGCGAGAGTGCTGGGGGCTGTCACTCACTTGTGATCGGGGAGAGATGGTAGCTGTCACACACCTGTGATGGGGAGAAGCGGGGGTCTGTCACATACCTATGATGCGGAGACTACTGGTGGCTGTCACATACCTGTGATGTGGAGACGGCTGGGGGCTGTCACATGCCTGTGATGGGGAGAGAGTTGGGGGCTATCAGGCACCTATGATGCGGAGATAGCTGCGGGCTGACACATACCTGTGATGGGGAGAGTGCTGGGGGCTCTCACATACCTTAGATGGGGAGAGAGCTGGGGGCTGTCACTCACCTGTGATGCGGAGACCGCTAGTGGCTGTCAGATACCTGTGATGTGGAGACAGCTGGGGTCTGTCCCATACCTGTGATGGGGAGAGATTTGGGGGCTGTCGGTCACCTGTTATGCAGAGACAGATGTGGGCTGTCACATAGCTGTGATGGGGAGAGAGCTGGAGACTTTCACCCCCCTGTCTTGGGGAGAGAGCTGGGGGCTGTCACACACCTGTGATGGGGAAAGAGTTTGGGGCTGTCACGCACCAGTGATGTGGAGACACCTGGGGGCTGTCACAAACCTGTGATGGGGAGAGAGATGGGGGCTACAATCACCTGTGATGAGGAGAGAGCTGTGGGCTGTCACTCAGCTGTAATGGGGAGAGAGCTGGGGGCTGTCACACACCTGTGATGGGGAAAGAAATGCGGACTGTCAAACACCTGTGATGGGGAGAGACCTGGGGGCTGTCACATACCTGTGATGGGGAGAAAGCTGCGGCTGTCTCTCCCCATCACTGGGGAGAGAGCTGGGTGCTGTCACGCACCTGTGAGGCGGAGATAGCTGCGGGTTTTCACATACATATCATTTGGAGAGAGCTGGGGGCTGTCACCTGTGATGGTGAGAGAGATGGCCGTTGTTACGCACCTGTGATATGGAGACGGCTGGCTACAGTCACACACCTGTGATGGGGAGAGAGCTTGGGTTTGTCACATACTGGTGATATGGAGACAGCTGGGGTCTATCACATACCTATAATGGGGAGACACCTGGGGGCGGTCACATACCTGTGATTGGGAGAGAGCTGGGGGCTGTCACTCACCTGTTATGGGGTGAGAGCTCGGGGCTGTCACACACCTGTAATGGGGAGAGAGCTGGGTTCTGTCACTCACCTGTGATGGGGAGAGACCTGGGGGCTGTCACATACCTGTGATGCAGAGACAGTTGATGTCTTTCAGATACCTGTGATGTAGAGACAGCTGGGAGCTGACACATACTTGTGATGGGGAGAAAGTTGGGGGCTGTCACTCACCTGTGATGCAGACAAAGCTGGTGGCTGTTACATACCTGTGATGTGGAGAAAGCTGGTGGCGGTCACATACCTGTGATGTGGAGAAAGCTGCGGCTGTCTCTCACCTGTGATGGGGAGAGAGCTGGGGGCTGTCACCCACCTGTGAAGGGGAGAGAGCTGGGTGTTTTTATGCACCGGTGATATGGAGACACCTGGGGACCGTCACACACCTGTGATGGGGAGAGAGCTTGGGTTTGTCACATACCGGTGATATGGAGACAGTTGGGGTCTATCACATAGCCATAATGGGGAGACAGCTGGGGGCAGTCACATACCTGTGATGGGGAGAGAGTTGGGGGCTCTCACCCAGTTGTGAGGCGCAGACAGCTGTGGGTTTTCTCATACATATCATGGGGAGAGATCTGGGGGCTGTCACTCACCTTTGATGGTGAGAGAGCTGGGGGCAGTCACACACCTGTGATGGGGAGAGAGATGGGGACTGTCAAACAACCATGATGGGGAGAGAGCTGGTGGCTGTCACATACCTGTGATGTGGAGACAGGTGGCGGCTGTAACATACCTGTGTTGGGGAGAGAGATGGGGACTCTCAAACACCTGTGATGGGGAGAGAGCACGGAGCTGTCACATACCTGTGATTGGGAAGGGTGCTGGGGGCTGTCACTCACCTGTGATGCAGACAAAGCTGGTAGCTGTTACATACCTGTGATGCGGAGACAGCTGGGGGCTGTCACATACCTGTGATGGGGAGAGAGTTGGGGGCTGTCAGGCACTTGTGATGCGGAGAAACCTGAGGGCTGTCACATACCTATAATGGGGAAACAGCTGGGGGCTGTCACATACCTGAGATGGGGAGAGAGGTGGTGGCTGTCACACACCTGTGATAGGGAGAGAGCTGGGGCCTGTCACCCACCTGTGAAAGGGAGAGAACTGGGCGCTGTCACGCACCTGTGATATGGAGACAGCTGGGGACGATCACACACCGGAGATGGGGAGAGTGCTTGGGGTTATCACATACCTGTGATGTGGAGACTGCTGGGGGCTGTCACATACCTATAATGGGGAAACAGCTGGGGTCTGTCACATACCTGTGATGTGGAGACAGCTCGGGGCTGTCATATACCTGTGATAGGGAGAGAGCTGGGATCTGTCATGCACCTGTGATGCCGAGACAGCTGTGGGCTGTCACATACCAGTGATGAGGAGAGAGCTAGGGGCTGTCACTCACCTGTGATGGGGAGAGAGCTGGGTACTGTCACTCACCTGTGATGGGGAGAGAGATGTGGGCTGTCACTCACCTGTGATGGGGAGATAGCTGGGGTCTTTCAATCACCTGTGATGTGGGAGAGCTGGGGTTTTTCCCAAAGCTGTAATGGGCAGAGAGTTGGGGACTGTCACATACCTGTGATGTGAGATAGCTGTGTGCTGTCACATGCCAGTGATGGGGAGAGAGCTGAGGGCTGTCACTCCCCAGTCTTGGGGAGAGACCTGGGGCCTGTCACACACCTGTGATGGGGAGAGAGTTGGGACTGTTACTCACCTGTGATGGTGAGAGAGCTGGGGGCAGTCACATACCTGTGATGGGGAGAGAGTTGGGGGTTGTCAGGTACCTGTGATGTGGAGAAAGCTGGGGGCGGTCACATACCTGTGATGTGGAGAAAGCTGCGGCTGTCTCTCACCTGTGATGGGGAGAGAGCTGGGTGCTGTCACGCACCTGTGAGGCGGAGACAGCTGTGGGTTTTCACATACATATCATTTGGAGAGAGCTGGGGGCTGTCACTCACCTGTGATGGTGAGAGAGCTGGGCGTTGTTACGCACCTGTGATATGGAGACAGCTGGGGACCGTCACACACCCGTGATGGGGAGAGAGCTTGGGTTGTCACAGACCGGTGATATGGAGACAGCTGGGGTCTATCAGATACCTATAATGGGGAGACAGCTGGGGGCGGTCACATACCTGTGATGGGGAGAGAGTTGGGGGCTCTCAAGGACCTGTGAGGCGCAGACAGCTGTGGGTTTTCACATACATATCATTTGGAGAGAGCTGGGTGCTGTCACTCACCTGTGATGATGAGAGAGCTGGGGGCAGTCACACACCTGTGATGGGGAGAGAGATGGGGACTGTCAAACAGCCATGATGGGGAGAGAGCTTGCGGCTGTCACATACCTGTGATGCGGAGAGAGCTGGTGGCTGTCACATCCCTGTGACGTGGAGACAGGTGGCGGCTGTAACATACCTGTGATGGGAAGAGAGATGGGGGATGTCAATCACCTGTGATGGGGAGAGAGCTGGAGGCTGTCACATACCTGTGAAGGGGAGAGTGCTGGTGTCTGTCACGCAACTGTGATGGGGAGAGTGTGGGGGGCTGACATGCAACTGTGATGCGGTGACAGCTTTGGGCTGTCAAATACCTCTGATGGGGATAGTGCTGGGGGCTCTCACGCATGGGTGATGGGAAGAGAGCTCGGGGTTGTCACACACCTGTGATGGGGAGAGAGATGGGGACTGTCAAACACCTGTGATGGGGAGAGAGCTGGGTGCTGTCACTCACTTTTCACGGCGAGAGAGCTGGGGCTTTCACACACGTGTGATGGGGAGAGAGATGGGGACTCTCAAACACCTGTGATGGGGAGAGAGCTGGGGGCTGTCACCCACGTGTGATGGGGAGAGAGCTGGGGGCTGTCACATACCTGTGATGGGGAGAGAGTTGAGGGCTGTCAGGCATCTGTGATGCGGAGACAGCGGGAGGCTCTCATATACCTGTGATGGGGAGAGAGCTGGGGGCTGTCACTCACCTGTGATGGGGAGAGAGCTGGGGGTTGTCACACACCTGTGATGCGGAGAGAGATGGGGACTGTCCCTCACCTGTGATCGGGAGAGAGCTGAGGTCTGTCACACACTTGTGAAGGGGAGAGAGATGGGGACTGTCAAACACCTGTGATGGAGAGAGAGCTGGGGCTCACACATACTGGTGATGCGGAGAAAACTAGTGGCTGATTCATACCTGTGATGTGCAGCTATTGGGGTCTGTCACATACCTGTGATGGGGAGAGAGTTGGGGGCTGTCAGGCACCTGTCATGTGTAGACACATGGGGGCTGTCAGAAACCTGTGATGGGGAGAGACCTGGGGGCTACAATCACCTGTGATGGGGAGAGAGCTGGGGGCTGTCTCACACCTGTGATGGGGCAAGAAATGGGGACAGTCAAACTCCTGTGATGGGGAGAGGCCTGGGGGCTGTCACATACCTGTGAAGGGGGGAAAGTTGGGGGCTGTCAGGTACCTGTCATGCGGAGAGAGTTGGGGGCTGTCACATACCTGTGATGGGGAGAGAGTTGGGGGCTGTCAGGCACCTGTAATCCGGAGACAGCTGGGGCTCTCACATACCTGTGATTGGTTTAGGGCTGGATGTTCTCACATACCTGTGATGGCGAGAGTGCTGGGGGCTGTCACGCACTTGTGATGGGAAGATAGATGGGGACTGTGAAACACCTGTGTTGGGGAGAGAGAAGGGGGCTGTCAGATACCTATGATTGGAAAGGGTGTTGGAGGCTGTCACTCACCTGTGATGCGGAGAAAGCGGGTGGCTGTTACATATCTGTGATATGGAGACAGCTGGGGGTTGACACATACCTGTGATGGGGAGAAAGTTGGGGGCTCTCAGGCACCTGTGATGTGGAGACAGCATGGGGCTGTCACATACCTGTGATGGGGAGAAAGCTGGGGCCTATCAGTCACCTGTGATGGGGAGAGAGCTGGGGTCTGTCGCACACCTGTGATGGGGAGAGAGCTGGGGCTCACACATACCTGTGATGCGTAGACAGCTCGTGGTTGTCACATACCTGTGATGTGGAGACAATGGGGGTTGTGACATACCTGTGATGGGGAGAATGTTGGGGGCTGTTAGGCTCCTGTGATGCGGAGACAGATGGGGGCTCTCAGATACCTGTGATGGGGAGAGAGCTGGGGGCTGTCACTCACCTGTGATGGGGAGAGAGCTGGGGGCTGTCACACACCTGTGAATGGGAGAGAGCTGGGCATTGTCACTCACCTGTGATATGGAGACACCTGGGGACGGTCACACACCTGTGATGGGGAGAGAGCTGGGGGCTTTCACGCACCTGTGATATGGAGACAGCTGGGGACCTTCACACACATGTGATGGGGAGAGAGCTGGGGGCTGTCACTCACTTGTGATGGGGAGAGAGATGGGGGCTGTCACCCACCTGTGAAAGGGAAAGTGCTGGGGGCTTTCAGGCACCTGTGATATGGAGACAGCTGGGGATGGTCACACACCTGTGATGAAGAGAGAGCTTGGCATTGTCAAATACATGTGATGTGGAGACAGCTGGGGACTCTCACATACCTGTGATTGGGAGAGACTTGTGGTTTGTCAGGCACCTGTGATGCTGAGACAGGTGGGGGCTGTCACATACCTGTAATAGGGAGAGAGTTGGGGGCTGTAACTCACCGGTGATGGGGAGAGAGCTGGGGGATATCACACACCTGTGATGGGGAGAGAGCTTCGGGCTGTCACACACCTGTGATGGGGAGAGAGATGGGGATTGTCACTTACTTGTAATGCTAAGACAGCTGGGGGCCGTCACACTGCTGTGATTGGGAGAGTGCTGGGGGCTGTCACTCACCGGGGATGGGGAGAGAGCTGGGGGATGTCACACATCTGTGATGGGAAGGGAGCTTGGGGCTGTCACTCACCTGTGAAGGGGAAAGAGATGGGCAGTGTCAAACACTTCTGATGGGGAGAGTGCTGGGGCCAGTCACATACAGGTGATGCGGAGTCAAGTAGTTGCTGTCACATATTTGTTATGTGGAGACGGCTGGGGGCTGTCACATACCTGTGATGGGGAGAGAGCTGGGGGCTATCACTCACGTGTGATGGGGAGAGAGCTGAGGTCTTCACACACCTGTGATGGTGAGAGAGCTTGGGGTTTTCACATACCTGTGATGTGGAGACACCTGGTGTCTGTCACATATCTAAAATGGGGAGACACCTGGGGGTTGTCAAATACTTGTGATGTGGAGATAGCTGGGTGCTCTCACATACCTGTGATTGGGAGAGAGCTGGGGTCTGTCACATACCTGTGATGCGGTGACAGTTGGGGGCTGTCACATACCAGTGATGGGGAGAGAGTTAGAGGCTGTCACTCACCTCTGATGGGGAGAGTGATGGGGGCTGTTACATACCTGTGATGGGGAGAGAGTTGGGGGCTGTCAGGCACCTATGATGTGGAGACACCTGGAGGTGGTCACATACCTGTGATAGGGCGAGAGCTGGGGGCTTACAATCACCTGTGATGGGGAGACAGCTGGGTGCTGTCACTCACCTGTAATGGGGAGAGAGCTGGGGGCTGTCACACACCTGTGATGGGGAAAGAGATGGGGACTGTCAAACACCTGTGGTGGGGTCAGACCTGGGGGCTGTCACATACCTGTGATGTGGACACAGCTGGTGTCTTTCACATACCTGTGATGTGGAGACAGCTGGGGGCTGACACATACCTGTGATGGGGAGAAATTTGGGGGCTGTCAGGCACGTGTAATGCAGAGACAGCTGGGCGCTGTTACATACCTGTGATGGGGAGAAAGCTGGGGGCTGTCACTCACCTGTGGTGGGGAGAGAGCTGGGGGCAGTCACACACCTCTGATGGGGAGAGAGATGGGGACTGTCAAACACCTGTGATGGGGAGAGAGCTGGGGCTCACAGATACCTGTGATGCATAGACCGCTAGTGGTAGTCACATACCTGTGATGTGGAGACAATCTGGGCTGTCACATACCTGTGATGGGGAGAGAGTTGGGGGCTGTCAGGCTCCTGAGATGCGGAGTCAGCTGGGGGCTGTCAGATACCTGTGATGGGGAGAGAGCTGGGGGCTGTCAGATACCTGTGATGGGGAGAGATCTGGGGGCTGTCAGGCACTTGTGATGCGGAGAAACCTGAGGGCTGTCACATACCTATAATGGGGAAACAGCTGGGGGCTGTCACATACCTGAGATGGGGAGAGAGGTGGTGGCTGTCACACACCTGTGATAGGGAGAGAGCTGGGGCCTGTCACCCACCTGTGAAAGGGAGAGAACTGGGCGCTGTCACGCACCTGTGATATGGAGACAGCTGGGGACGATCACACACCGGAGATGGGGAGAGTGCTTGGGGTTATCACATACCTGTGATGTGGAGACTGCTGGGGGCTGTCACATACCTATAATGGGGAAACAGCTGGGGTCTGTCACATACCTGTGATGTGGAGACAGCTCGGGGCTCTCATATACCTGTGATAGGGAGAGAGCTGGGATCTGTCATGCACCTGTGATGCCGAGACAGCTGTGGGCTGTCACATACCAGTGATGAGGAGAGAGCTAGGGGCTGTCATTCACCTGTGATGGGGAGAGAGCTGGGTACTGTCACTCACCTGTGATGGGGAGAGAGATGTGGGCTGTCACTCACCTGTGATGGGGAGATAGCTGGGGTCTTTCAATCACCTGTGATGTGGGAGAGCTGGGGTTTTTCCCAAAGCTGTAATGGGCAGAGAGTTGGGGACTGTCACATACCTGTGATGTGAGATAGCTGTGTGCTGTCACATGCCAGTGATGGGGAGAGAGCTGAGGGCTGTCACTCCCCAGTCTTGGGGAGAGACCTGGGGCCTGTCACACACCTGTGATGGGGAGAGAGTTGGGACTGTTACTCACCTGTGATGGTGAGAGAGCTGGGGGCAGTCACATACCTGTGATGGGGAGAGAGTTGGGGGTTGTCAGGTACCTGTGATGTGGAGAAAGCTGGGGGCGGTCACATACCTGTGATGTGGAGAAAGCTGCGGCTGTCTCTCACCTGTGATGGGGAGAGAGCTGGGTGCTGTCACGCACCTGTGAGGCGGAGACAGCTGTGGGTTTTCACATACATATCATTTGGAGAGAGCTGGGGGCTGTCACTCACCTGTGATGGTGAGAGAGCTGGGCGTTGTTACGCACCTGTGATATGGAGACAGCTGGGGACCGTCACACACCCGTGATGGGGAGAGAGCTTGGGTTGTCACAGACCGGTGATATGGAGACAGCTGGGGTCTATCAGATACCTATAATGGGGAGACAGCTGGGGGCGGTCACATACCTGTGATGGGGAGAGAGTTGGGGGCTCTCAAGGACCTGTGAGGCGCAGACAGCTGTGGGTTTTCACATACATATCATTTGGAGAGAGCTGGGTGCTGTCACTCACCTGTGATGATGAGAGAGCTGGGGGCAGTCACACACCTGTGATGGGGAGAGAGATGGGGACTGTCAAACAGCCATGATGGGGAGAGAGCTTGCGGCTGTCACATACCTGTGATGCGGAGAGAGCTGGTGGCTGTCACATCCCTGTGACGTGGAGACAGGTGGCGGCTGTAACATACCTGTGATGGGAAGAGAGATGGGGGATGTCAATCACCTGTGATGGGGAGAGAGCTGGAGGCTGTCACATACCTGTGAAGGGGAGAGTGCTGGTGTCTGTCACGCAACTGTGATGGGGAGAGTGTGGGGGGCTGACATGCAACTGTGATGCGGTGACAGCTTTGGGCTGTCAAATACCTCTGATGGGGATAGTGCTGGGGGCTCTCACGCATGGGTGATGGGAAGAGAGCTCGGGGTTGTCACACACCTGTGATGGGGAGAGAGATGGGGACTGTCAAACACCTGTGATGGGGAGAGAGCTGGGTGCTGTCACTCACTTTTCACGGCGAGAGAGCTGGGGCTTTCACACACGTGTGATGGGGAGAGAGATGGGGACTCTCAAACACCTGTGATGGGGAGAGAGCTGGGGGCTGTCACCCACGTGTGATGGGGAGAGAGCTGGGGGCTGTCACATACCTGTGATGGGGAGAGAGTTGAGGGCTGTCAGGCATCTGTGATGCGGAGACAGCGGGAGGCTCTCATATACCTGTGATGGGGAGAGAGCTGGGGGCTGTCACTCACCTGTGATGGGGAGAGAGCTGGGGGCTGTCACTCACCTGTAATAGGGAGAGAAATGGGGGCTGTCATTCACCTGTGATGGGGAGAGAGCTGGGAGCTGTCACCCACCTGTGAAGGTGAGGGAGCTGGGCATTGTCACTCACCTGTGATATGGAGACACCTGGGGATGGTCACACACCTGTGATGTGGAGACAACTGGGGGCTGTCACATACCTATAATGGGGAGACAGCTGGGGGCAGTCACATACCTGTGATGTGGAGACAGCTGGGGACTGTCATATACCTGTGATGGGGAGAGTGTTGGGGGCTGTCATGCACTTGTGAGGCGGAGACTGCTGTCGGTTGTCACATACCTATCATGGGGAGAGCTGGGCCCTGTCACTCACCTGTCATGGGGAGAGAGGTGGGAGTTATCATATACCTGTAATGGGGAGAGAGTTGGGCGCTGTCACTCACCTGTGATGGGGAGAGAGCTGGGGGCTGTCACACACCTGTGAGGGGGAGAGAAATGGGGACTGTCACTCACCTGTGAGGGGGAGAGATTTGGGGGCTGTCAGGCACCTGTGATGCAGAGACAGCTGGGGGTGTCACACACCTGTGATGGGGAGAGACCTGGGGGCAGTCACTCACCTGTGATCGGGAGAGAGCTGGGGGCTCTCACACACCTGTGAAGGTAAGAGAGATGGGGACTGTTAAACACCTGCGATGGGGAGAGAGCTGGGGCTCACACACACTAGTGATGCGGTGATAACTAGTGGCTGTCACATACCTGTGATGTGGAGATGCTGGGGTCTGTCACATACCTGTGATGGGTAGAGAGTTGGGGGCTGTCAGGCAACTGTGATGTGGAGACACCTGGGGGCTGTCACATACCTGTGATGGGGAGAAAGCTGGGGGCTGTCACTCACCTGTGATGGGGAGAGAGCTGGGGTCTGTCACACACCTGTGATGGGGAGAGAGTTGGGGGCTGTCAGGCTCCTGAGATGAGGAGTCCGCTGGGGGCTGTCAGATACCTGTGATGGGGAGAGAGCTGGGGGCTGTCACTCACCTGTGATGTGGAGACACCTGGGGGCTGTCACATACCTGTGATGCGGAGAGAGCTGGGGGCTTACAGTTACCTGTGATGGGGAGAGAGCTGGGTGCTCTTACGCACATGAAATAGGGAGAGAACTGGGTGCTGTCACAAACCTGTGACGGGGAAATAGATGGCGACTATCAAACACCTGTGATCGGAGAGACCTGGGGGCTGTCACCTACCTATGATGTGGAGACAGCTGGTGTCTTTCACATACCTGTGATGTGGAGACAGCTGGGGATTGACACATACCTGTGATAGGGAGAAAGTTGGGGTCTGTCAGGCACCTGTGATACGGAGACAGCTGGGGGCTGTCACATACCTGTGAGTGGGAGAAAGCTGGTGGCTATCACTCACCTGTGATGGGGAGAGAGATGGGGACCGTCAAACACCTGTGATGGGGAGAGAGCTGGGGGCTGTCGGGCACCTGTGATGCGAAGATAGCTGAGGGCTGTAATATACCTGTGATGGGGGGAGAGCTGGTGGCTGTCACTTACCTGTGATGGGGAAAGAGATGCGGACTGTTACATACCTGTAATGCTGAGAGAGCTGGGGGCTGTCAGTCACCTGTGTTGGGGAGAGAGCTGGGGGCTGTCACAAACCTGTGATCGGGAGAGAGATGGGGACTGTCAAACACCTGTGATATGGAGAGAGCTGGGGGCTCATATATACCTGTGATGTGGAGACATCTGGGGGCTGTCACATACCTGTGATGGGGAGAGAGCTTGGCGATGTCACTCACCTGTGACGGGGACAGTGCTGGTTTCTGTAAAACACCTGTGATGGGGAGAGAGCTGGGGACTGTCAAACACCTGTGATGGGGAGAGAGCTGGCGGCTATCAGGCACCTATGATATGGAGACACCTGGGGGCTGTCACATACCTGTGATGCGGAGAGAGCTGGGGGCTTACAGTTACCTGTGATGGGGAGAGAGCTGGGTGCTCTTACGCACCTGAAATGGGGAGAGAGCTGGGGGCTGTCACAAACCTGTGACGGGGAAAGAGATGGCGACTATCAAACACCTGTGATCGGAGAGACCTGGGGGCTGTCACCTACCTATGATGTGGAGACAGCTGGTGTCTTTCACATACTTGTGATGTGGAGACAGCTGGGGATTGACACATACCTGTTATAGGGAGAAAGTTGGGGTCTGTCAGGCACCTGTAATGCGGAGACAGCTGGGGTCTGTCACATACCTGTGAGGGGGAGAAAGCTGGGGGCTATCACTCACCTGTGATGGGGAGATAGCTGGGGGCTGTCACACACCTGTGATGGGGAGAGAGCTGGGGCTCACACATACCGGTGATGCGTAGACAGCTAGTGGTTGTCACATACCTGTGATGTGGAGACAATAGGGGTTGTGACTTACCTGTGATGGGGAGAGAGCTGTGGGCTGTCACCCACCTGTGAATGGGAGAGAGCTGGGCATTGTCACTCACCTGTGATATGGAGACATCTGTGGACGGTTATACACCTGTGATGGGGAGAGAGCTGGGGGCTGTCACATACCTGTGATGCTGAGACAGCTGGGGGCTGTCACATACCTGTGATGGGGAGAGAGATGGGGACTGTCACATACCTGTGATGCTGAGACAGCTGGGGGCTGTCACATACCTGTGATTGGGAGAGAGCTGGGGGCTGTCACACACCTGTGATGCGGAGATAGCTGGGGCCTGTCACTCACCTTTGATGGAGAGAGAGCTGGGATCTTTCACACACCTGTGATTGGGAGAGAGAAGGGGACTGTCAAACACCTGTGATGCGGAGATAGCTGGGGGCTGTCGCACACCTGTGATGGGGAGATAGATGGGGTCTGTCAAACACCTGTGATGTGGGAGAGCTGGGGTTTTTCCCAAAGCTGTAATGGGCAGAGAGTTGGGGACTGTCACATACCTGTGATGTGAGATAGCTGTGTGCTGTCACATGCCAGTGATGGGGAGAGAGCTGGGGGCTGTTACACACCTGTAATGGGGAGAGAGATGGGGACTGTCAAATACAGGTGATGGGGGGAGAGCTGGGGCTCACAAATACCTGTGATGCGTAGACAGCTAGTGGTTGTCACATAACTGTGATGTGGAGACAACGGGGGCTTTCACATACCAGTGATGGGGAGAGAGCTGGTGGCTGTCAATCCCCTGTGTTGTGGAGAGAGCTGGGGGCTGTCACGCACCTGTGTTGTGGAGAGACCTGGGGGCTGTCCCTAACCTGTAATGGGAAGTGAGATTGGGCATGTCACCCACCTGTGAAGGGGAGAGAGCTGGGCGTTGTCACACACCTGTGATATGGAGACACCTGGGGACGGTCACACACCTGTGATGGGGAGAGAGCTTGGGGTTGTCACATACCTGTGATGGTGAGAGTGCTGGGGGCTGTCACTCCCCTGTGATAGGGAGAGAGCTGGGGACTGTAACAAACCTGTGATGGGGAGAGAGAGGGGGCTGTCACTCACCAGTAATGGGGAGAGAGCTGGGGGTGTCCCACAACTGTAAATGGGAAAGAGATGGGGACTGTCAAACCCCTGTGATGGGTGGAGACCTGGGGGCTGTCACTTACCTGTGATGGAGAGAGAGTTGGGGGCTATTAGGCATCTGTGATGAGGAGACAGCTGCTGGCTGTCACATACCTGTGATGTGGAGACAGCTGGAGGCTGTCACATACGTGTGATGTGGAGAGAGTTGGGGGCTGTCGGGCACCTGTGATGGGGAGTGAGCTGTAGGCTGTCACATAACTGAGATGGGGAGAGAGATGTGGCCTGTCACTCCCCTGTGATGGGAAGAGATCTGGGGGCTCTCACACACATGTGATGGGGGTAGAGATGGGGACTTTCACATACCTGTAATGGTGAGACAGCTGGCGGCTGTCACACAGCTGTGATGGGGAGAGAGCTGGGGCTGTCACATACCTGTGATGTGGAGACAGCTGGAGGCTGTCACATACCTGTGATGTGGAGAGTGTTGGGGGCTTTCATTCACCTGTGATGCAGAGACAGCTGGGGGCTGTCATATACCTCAGATGGGGAGAGAGCTGGGGGCTATCACTCACCTGTGATAGGGAGAGAGCTGGGGGCTTCAGACACCTGTGATGAGTAGAGAGCTGTGGGCTCTCACTCACCTGTCATGGGGAGAGAGCTGGCGGCTGTCACACACCTCTGATGGGGAGCCAAATGGGGACCGTCAAACACCTGTGATGGGGAGAGAGCTGGTCTGTCACATACCTTTGATGCGGAAAGTACTGGTGGCTGTCACATTCCTGTGCTGCGCAGACAGCTGCTGGCTGTCACATACCTGTGATGCGGAGACAGCCGGGGGCTGTCTCATACCTGTGATGGGGAGAGAGTTGGGGGCTGTCGGGCACCTGTGATGCGAAGACAGCTGGGGGCTGTCCCATACCTGTGATTGGGAGAGAGCTGGGGGCTCTCACTCACCTGTGATGGGGGGAGTGATGGGGAATGTCACATACCTGTAATAGCCAAAGCAGTCTTGAGGGGAAAAAACGGAGCTGGAGGAATCAGACTCCCTGACTTCAGACTATACTACAAAGCTACAGTAAGCAAGACAATATGGTACTGGTACAAAAACAGAAACATAGATCAATGGAATAAGATAGAAAGCCCAGAGATAAACCCACGCACCTATGGTCAAGTAATCTATGAAAAAGGAGGCAATGATATACAATGGAGAAAAGACAGTCTCTTCAATAAGTGGTGCTGGGAAAACTGGAAAGCTACATGTAAAAGAATGAAATTAGAATACTCTCTAACACCATACACAAAAGTAAACTCAAAATGGATTAGAGACCTAAATGTGAGAATGGACACTATAAAACTTTTAGAGGAAAACATAGGAAGAACACTCTTTGACATAAATCACAGCAAGATCTTTTTTGATCCACCTCCTAGAGTAATGGAAATAAAAACAAAAATAAACAAAGGGGACCTAATGAAACTTCAAAGCTTTTGCACAGCAAAGGAAACCATAAACAAGATGAAAAGACAACCCCCAGAATGGGAGAAAATATTTGCAAACGAATCAACGGACAAAGGATTAATCTCCAAAATATATAAACAGCTCATTCAGCTCAATATTAAAGAAACAAACACCCCAATCCAAAAATGGGCAGAAGACCTAAATAGACATTTCTCCAAAGAAGTCATACAGACGGCCACGAAGCACATGAAAAGATGCTCAACATCACTAATTATTAGAGAAATGCAAATCAAAACTACAATGAGGTATCACCTCACACCAGTTAGAATGGGCATCATCAGAAAATCTACAAACAACAAATGCTGGAGAGGGTGTGGAGAAAAGGGAACCCTCTTGCACTGTTGGTGGGAATGTAAATTGATACAGCCACTATGGAGAACAATATGGAGGTTCCTTAAAAAACTAAAATTAGAATTACCATATGACCCAGCAATCCCACTACTGGGCATATACCCAGAGAAAACCGTAATTCAAAAAGACACATGCACCCGAATGTTCACTGCAGCACTATTTACAATAGCCAGGTCATGGAAGCAACCTAAATGCCCATCAACAGACGAATGGATAAAGAAGTGTGGTACATATATACAATGGAATATTACTCAGCCATAAAAAGGACCGAAATTGAGTCATTGGTTGAGACGTGGATGGATCTAGAGACTGTCGTACAGAGTGAAGTAAGTCAGAAAGAGAAAAACAAATATCGTATATTAACGCATGTATGTGGAACCTAGAAAAATGGTACAGATGAGCCGGTTTGCAGGGCAGAATTTGAGACACAGATGTAGAGAACGGACATATGGACACCAAGGAGGGAAAACTGCGGTGGGGTGGGGATGGTGGTGTGCTGAATTGGGCGATTGGGATTGACATGTATACACTGATGTGTATAAAATTGATGCCTAATAAGAACCTGCGGTATAAACAAACAAACAAACAAAACAACTAATACTAAACTTTCATTGGGTTATTTGTATGGCAATATGTTAATATAAATGTTTCAGACATCACATGAAATTTCTAAAAATCTTATATGTTCTGGTATAATGTTATAAGTCATAATCCTAGTTATTACTTTAAAATGTATATCTCAGAAATAACTAATTTTCTTGTCAACTGCATTATTATGAACTTTCATCAGATCTTTAACTGTGGTCATTTTTAAGTCTTTTGTCATTTACAGACAGTTCTGGGTGTACTCTGATGCTTTTGCAAATATGTTCCTATAAAAGGGTTTCATCTTCAAGATATTCATGGAAAAGACTCTGACAAGTACAGGTTTCTGGTAACTGACTGTACAGCTGAACTGAATGAATAAGCATTTTCAGAACTCTAATGAAAAACTGATGAACTCATAAAAGTGCTAACAAAAGATCAAGATGAACAAAAAAATTAATTACATGGGGCTGAGTGAACAGATGAGGATGAGTATAATTTTTGTGACTTTCTGTCTGAATTTAAAAAAAATCCCACAAGGACTCAGAGGCAAAGAATATACAAATCAATTTTCACTGCAAAGTAAAGGAGCTGTTACAGTGGAGGATTACTGGACTGAATGTCAATATTACGACATAGTATGAGTGTGTTTCATGTTTGGTAATTGCAATCATTGTTGCTTTTGTTGTGGTCATTCATGTACGATGCTTGGTGTCAGTGTATTTATCTCTTGTAAAAATAAAATACAGTGTGTGTGTGTGAAAAAAAAAACTGAGGTGTAATTGGCATATAACATTTTACTAGTTTCAGGTGTACAACATATTGATTCGATATTTGTATATATTTTGAGATGATCACCAGAATAAGTCTGGTTAACCTCCGTCAACATACATAGTTACAATTGTTTTGTTCTTGTGATGGGACCTGTTTCAAATGCTTTACGTGTACTGGCTTATTTAATTCTCACAACAGCCCTCTAAGGCGGGTTAAATGAGTTAATATTTACAAAATGAGTCAACACTTTATAAGCGCTCACTCAATAAATAAATGAATTAATAACTAAGTGAATGCATAAAGAAAATGCCATTTTAATCCTCCTTTTATAGACCAGAAAGCTAAAGGACTCAGCTGCGGTCCCTTGGGCAGTAATAGGTGGAGCTGGGATCTTTTCCTTGATCATCTAATTCCTCTGCTCTCCTGTAACATTGCTGAAGCAGGACCTTGATGCCAGAAGCCCAGCCTTTGGGATTCAACAGCTTGGCTGGTGAGAGAGCTGCCTCATAGCCACAGTCTGTGTGATGGTTTGTTCTTTCCTTTGTGACAAATGGCCCTGAAACTCAGCCATATTTGTGAATCCAGGATTGGTGATGGTTAAACATCTACTGTACCACATGGTGTTCTATGTCTATATACCTGGTCTCTGACTCTCAGTTTTCTCATTTATAAAATGGAGATGATTATGCTTATCTTGCAGTGAAGTGTTGTAAACAGTAGAGATAACATAATAATGGGACTGCATTAGGCTCAGAAAACAGTTGTTATTGATGCTGTTTTTATTATGGAACACCTAAGCTGATTATTTGCCAAATATAGTGGCTCTTCACTTTGGGGGGAAAGGTTTTTAAGAATTTTATGAAAGGTATGGATTTAATGTACCTATATATGTACATAATAATTTGGATATAATTTCATAGTAGGGATGCCAGATAAAATATGCCCAGGATGCCCAGTTGAATTTGAATTTCAGAGAAACAGTAAATCCTTTTTTTTTTTTTAGTATAAGTATATCCCAAATATTGCATGGGTCATATTTATACTAAGAAATTTTTCATTGTCTCATCTGAAATTCGAATTTAATGGGGCATCTCATGGTTTTAATTTGCCAAATCTGGCAGCCCTATTTCATAGACTGAGAAGTGATAAAGGCTCTCATGAGCCTGTCCTCAGGGAAACACACATGCACGTGCACACAGACACATGTACATACTCACGTGTGCACCCACACCCACACCCACAGAATTTTGCATACGTTTCAGGGAGTCCTGTTCTGATGGATTCTTACTCACCAGGAGTCTTGGTCTCATTGGGAATCAGACATCGCACAAAGTGAGGATGAGTGCTCCTTAAATTGGCCATCAATTTGTTTAAATTTTCCTGAGACACAAACCAGAAGAAGCACATTAACCCTAGCAAATGCCGTTGCACTGGGCAGAAATACAACCGAATGTGGAAACTGCCAAAAAACAAACCCTGAACACAGTGGACACGGTCTGGAAAGAGGAGCCCTTCTTCTTCCCGCCCTTCTTGCTCACCCCGGCGTCGCCTGGAGACAGACACAAGAGGATGTGTCCAGTGAGTCCTGAGGACACAGTGGTGGCCTTTCCTACCCACCTGCCCCACCAGTTTTATTGAGATGTAACTGACATATAACACTGTATATGTTTAAGGTGTACAACATAATGATTTGATATATGTATATATTGCAAAATGATCACAGTATTAGGTCTACTTAACATCTATCCCTTCACTTACAGTTTCTTTTTCTTGTGATGAGATTTTTTTTTTTTATGGCTGTGTTGGGTCTTCGTTTCTGTGCGAGGGCTTTCTCTAGTTGCGGCAAGTGGGGGCCACTCTTCATCGCGGCACGCGGGCCTCTCATTATCGCGGCCTCTCTTGTTGTGGAGCACAGGCTCCAGACGCGCAGGCTCAGGAGTTGTGGCTCACGGGCCCAGTTGCTCCGCGGCATGTGGGATCCTCCCAGACCAGGGCTCGAACCCGTGTCCCCTGCATTGGCAGGCAGACTCTCAACCACTGCTCCACCAGGGAAGCCCTTGTGATGAGAGCTTTTAAGCTCTACTCTCTTAGCAACTTTCAAATATACAACACAGTGTAATTAACTACAGTTACCATGCTGTACTTAACAACCACGGAACTTATGTCATAATTGGAAGTTTGTACCTTTTAACCCCTTTCACCCAGTTCTTCCACCTCTCACCCGCCACCTCTGGCAACCACAGATCTGATCTCTGTTGCTATGAGTTTGGTTTTTTTAAGATTCCACATATACGTAAGATTATACAGGATTTGTCTTTCTGTGTCTGACTTATTTCACATAGCATAACGCCCTCAAGGTCCACTGTTGCCAAAGGCAAGATTTCATTCTTTTCTATGGCTGAATAATATTCCATTATATATGACCTTTTCTTTATCCAGTTATCCATCAGTGGACACTTAGATCGTTTCCATGTCTTGGCTATTCTAAATAATGCCACAATGAACGTGGGAGTATCTCTTTGGGATAGTAATTTCATTTCCTTTGGGTATATACCCAGAAGTGGAATTGCTGGATCATATGGTAGTTCTATTTTTAATTTTTAAAGGAATCTCTATACTGTTTTCTGTAGTGGCTGCACAAATTTACATCTCCACTAACAGTGCACCGTTTTGTCAGTGGTGGCCTTTCTAAACCGCTTCCTCCAAACCCTGAAGTGAAAGTTTGGTTTTCTTTTGACATAGGAGAGCTGAGGTTTTTTGGTTTGTTCATTTCCGTATCCTGATTCTTAAAATTCCTCTAAACTACTCAGATTTGGGAACACTGATTTTTATCATTGTGGGAACGGAGTGGGGTGGGATATGGGTGGCATTTAACTGGGAGTAAAATTTAGACTCTCTGTATCCAAGGAGAATCTTTTCCTTTAGACATCAGACATGAAATCCAACTGAATAGTTGGCAAGATTGAGATGTTCCTCTTGGTGAGTGTTGATAATTCCTAGTAGAAAGTTCAGATAGCCCAGTGAAAAGTAATGACTTGAACATAAAGTACTGCCACACTTGTTTAGTCAATTACAGGCAACAAGGTGATAGGAGACATTATGGCCTAGTGCAATGGTTCCAAACTTTAATATGCAGCAGAATTACCTGGAGAGCTTGTTAAAACACAGATTTCTGGGCCTCACCCCCAGAGCTTCTGATTCAGTAGGTATGGGATGGGGCCTGAGAATATGCATTTCTAGAAAGTTCTTAGGCAATGCTCGTGGTGCATTCATCAGCTGATGGTGAATTCATCATTGTGGTCCAGGGACCACACTCTGAGAACTGCTGGTGTAGGGCCTTCTGACTCCAAGAGTGGTCCTTGAACACGTTGCATCAGCATCACCGAGGAGTTGTTAGACATTCAGAATCTCAGAACCACCCCGCATCACAAAACCAGAATCTGCACTTTAACAAGATCTCCAGGTGATTTCTAGGCATAGTAGAGTTGAGAAGTACTGGGCTTAAGGCAGGGGTCTCCAAACTTTAGTTATGTGTAGCAGTGTCGGGGTGTGACAAACAGTGTTTAATTAAATAAATGCTTTAGAACTGACTGCTTAGCGTGTGTGTGTGTGTGCATGTGCGTGTATGGTGTGTTTATGTATCTTTCTGCCTCTCTCTCTCTGTCCACCCTCCCGCTCATCCCCCCCCCCCCGTCACTTCTTTCCAAACCATCCCCTTTCACAGACATTCTCTTTATGTGTTTTCCTTGCTTAGAAGCTAGAAAATTTGTCTTAAAGTCCCGGCACTGAACTTGGTCAAACCACTTAACTTCTTTGGGCCACTAATTTCACTTAAAATGAAGAAGCAAGCCTAGCTCATTTCTAAGGCCCCTGCAGGTTGTGTGACTTTTCTGGTTCCTTTTCCTCATCTGCATTTGCTTTTCCTGTTCCCTCTGGACCTCTTTCCGTATCCTTCCTGACCCTCTATTCTTTTCCCCACAACTCTTCCCCTTCTCCCTTTCTTTCTCTGCTTTTTCTTTTCCATACATTCTTCTGTAAGTGACCATAAAATGGAGTTCAATTACACACATGTATCCCCATATCTCTCTTAAGAAATAGGTCATATGTTTTGAATAAAGCCTTTTATGTTTCCTATTAAAAGTGGGAAAATTGAACATTTTATGGTTCTCTCTTGGAACTTCCCCTGCCCTCAATTTTACACTTTATGAAATTACTCTTCATTGGTAACTGACTGTTGTTTCAATATCCCTCCTTGAGATTCTGGGGGGATCTAGTCCTACAGAAAGAGGAGCAACTGCGACCCTCTGGATCTTATTCAGGATAAGTTGCATTTCGATTTTACTTTGGCCAGCGGCTCTGCTGAACCATCTGTGTGCTCGTGGTTAAGTTTTCATAGTTAAGAGATTGGAACTCAATATAGCACCACAAAGAGGACCTCTGGCTTGCAGGCTTCATGCGGTTTAAATGTTCTCAGTTACTGCCTGGTGGAGAGGAAGAATTCATCCATATTGTTTCCTCATCTGTGAAGATAGTCCCTACTTTTGTGGCTTAAGTGAGTTTTACAACAGCAGCAGTTCTCAAGCTTTGTTTTCTCAGAACCCCTTCACACTCTTAAAAACCATTGAGAACCCAGTGAGTTTGGTTTATGCAGGTCATATCTACCAATATTTATGGTATTAGAAGTCAAAATTGAGAAAATCTAATTCATTTAAAGTTCCTATCAAATTCATTGCATGTTAACATTAATGACATATTTTTATGAAAATGACTATATTTTCCAAAACAAAAAAAATTAGTGGCAAGAGTACCATTGTTTTTCATTTTTGCAACTCACTTTAATGTCTGCTGAGTAGAAGATGGATGGATTTTCATGCCTGCTTCTGTATTCTGTCTGTTGCTGTATGGTTTTTTGTTTTTTTGTTTGTTTGTTTGTTTATTGGTTAAAGTAGATATAGAAAATCTTTCACAGATATATAATTTGGAAAAGGAAAGAGTATTTTAATTACCCTTTCAAATAATTGCGGATATTCTTTTTAGATACTATACCAAAACTTGACACGTGGTAGTTTCTGTGGTAGTTCCTCAAAGGCTAGTTGCAATGTGGAATCTGAAACCATATCAACAAACATTATGATCTGTTGGTCTGTGTTGAACTTTGAATGAAACTTTTACCCATGTGTAAACATCATACATTGATCATTTGGAAAATATTGTTCACTGAATTATACAGAACTTCCAAATATTGGCACGTTTCATTATACAGTATAAAAAATCACAATCATTAATATCAGTACTGATCTCCTTAGAAAATTCAAATATTAGGACGTTGTCAAGCTAATGATAGTAGATACAAGTCTTCCAAAGTTTTAATTTTTGCTTGAAAACTCAACTATATCATTAGTAAAAATTACTGTCAGTAGTTTTCCTTGAAAGAATAAACACACTTCACTGTTTTCTGAGAAACTGTGTGCCAGATATACAAGTCTGAGAAACAATAGTTTGTCCTCTAGTCATTCTTTCAAGTAAAAATGGTGCTTCATGAATCAAGTGGCTGGTTCATCTTGCAACTCAGACAACTGCACATGTGTTTTTCCTTGAGACAAATGTCAAAGTCCAGTGTGCAAAAGGAGTGCTTTTCATGGACTTCCTGTTTGATCATGTAGAATATTATAAAGATGTGGATAAAATTGAGATGTAATCAAATTAATACTCTCCACTGCTGCAAATTTTAGGTTATTTTTCAATGAAGCTGGCTTTTTTAAAAAATTATTTATTTATTTATATTTATTTTTGGCTGCGTTGGGTCTTTTCTTCTGCGTGCAGGCTTTCTCTAGTTGCGGCGAGCGCTACTCTTCGTTGCGGTGCGCGGGCTTCTAATTGCGGTGGCTTCTCTTGTTGTGGAGCACGGGCTCTAGGCGTGTGGGCTTCGGTAGTTGTGGCACACGGGCTCAGTGGTTGTGGCTCACGGGCTTAGTTGCTCCGCAGCATGTGGGATCTTCCCAGACCAGGGCTCGAACCCGTGTCCCCTGCATTGGCAGGCGGATTCTTAGCCACTGTGCCACCAGGGAAGTCTTGAATGTGGCTTTTTAAATTAAAAAAAATTCTTTTTCACTGTCAGTGTATGGCTGTGAAGAATACTATGACTATTAGTACAGCTTGGTGCCATGTGTTGATTTGTAATAAAGTGTCAGATCGTCGACCCATCCTTGCTTTTGCATCATTAAGTCAACACAGTGAAGAAAGCACATGGCATCTGGGTATTATGAAAATTGTTTTGACCTCATGTACCTCTTGAAAAGTTCTTAGGAATCTCCAAGGATCCATGGGACACAGTTTGAGAATGGTTGCACTATAGTGTGAGGGAATCTCATCAGGCTGCAAGTGTATGATCTGATGTCATTTAGCTTGACTTAGTGTTCAGCCTGCTACCCAAAGTGTTGAAAGTTGATCCACATCAAAATCATCTGCAACAGAATCTCTGTGGTTGGGACTGAGGAAACTGAATTGTTCTCAAGGGCCTCAAACACAGTGATGTTTGGGAGCATTATTTTGCTTTTTTAAAGCCACTCTTTCCAAAACCATGGCATAGTCCCAATGGTCCAATACAAAATGATTTTAGGCAACTATTTCTTAATTTTAATAGTTATATTAAAGTCTATTACCTTATTTTAGCAAAATGTAAGATGCCATCGATTGTAAGATAACCTATTTTGTGTCCCACTAATAAAGGAAAACACCCTGCTAATTACAGTACTCCTTTCATTGATTATAAGATGCATCCCAAGTTTAGAGATAATATTTTGTGAAAATGTGAAGAAAGTTAGAATAAAATAGAATAATATGTGCTAACGACTTAGAGACAGTGAAATATCTGTTTATAGTAGTGATATAAAGCAGTGTTTCTCAAACTTTGGTGGGCATAGGAATCCAACTGGGAATCTTGTTGAAATAGATATTCTGATTCAGCAGATCTGGAGTAGAGTTTGAGATTTTGAATATCTAAATGTCTCAGCTGATGCTGAGATAGACGGTCCAGACTTTCATAGCAAGCATATAGGGTAACTTTGAAAAACACATCTAAGAAGAAAAAGGAATCAAGGTAAATCAAAATATTAAGTGAATTAGCAGTACTGGTCTTAAATGGGTATTGCAAAATTTGTGATAGTAGTATAAGAATGAAGTCTGAAGTTGGGGAAAGACTACAATGACTCATGGTCAAACTATACCTTTAGGTCTCTTAGAAAAACAAGACTTTCCGTCTGGGATTCAAGTCACTGCGTGTGTTGAGGTGAAGATTTTTCTTCTTCCACCCACAGCTCTAACCATGACTCAGAATCCAGTATCTCCTACTTTTACTGCCTAGATGATGCATGAGTTGTCTCAGCGATATTCTTGCAAATGTGTTGTCCAGCCTACTCAAATGCCTTCAAGATGACTTTTTTCCCTTTTGAAAATTTTGGAAAATCATTTGGGGTAGTTTCTGCAGGCCAAAGATACTTCTTGCTTTAAACTGAAATCTGGCTCTCTGTGACTTCAGGATGTTTGATCCTCCTTTTGGCTCTTGGTAACAACAGAAAGAGTTCAAACCTTCTCCCCACAAGACAACTCTTCACCCGTTTGATGGCTGCTCTGGGTTCTCCTGAGCTTTTTTTTTTTTTTTTTTTTTTTTTTAATGTGGACCATTTTTCAAGTCTTTATTGAATTTGTTACAGTATTGCTTCTGTTTTATGTTTTGGTTTTTTGGCTGCAAGGCATGTAGGATCTTAGCTCCCCGACCAGGGATTGAGCCTGGAAGGCGAAGTCTTAACCACTGGACCTCCAGGGAAGTCCCTCCTTAACTTTTTCTTTTCCAGGCTAAGTGGCCCCAGTGCTGTCTTCATCTGTTTCTTCCGTGATGTGCTTCTGCATCTCCTTTACCATCACAGTGAGCTCACTCCTGTTAATCTCTTAAGTGTGACATCCAGACCACATGTTGTCCTCCATCAGCATGTGCCCTCACCTCTCCTGACCTAGGTGTCATGCCCGAGGTGGTAACTGCCCTCTGGCAGCCTCCTCACACCGATGGCTCACCACTCACTGTCAAGCAAAGCCCCTCAACACACGCTGTGTGCGTCCGGTTGCTAAGTCAGATCTTGTCCCCATATTTATACAACTGTACTCTGGGACCCAGGGCTAAAACCATGTATTCTTGGCTGATAAAACTTTCCCTTGTTAGGTCTCATCCAACTCTCTTGGCATGACTCATGGTGTCCCTGGAAACTCTACCCCCAGAAAGTCCCCTAATTATCTGCTTCTTGGTTTTGAGAGCTTGACCTGCTTCCAGCCCTACACAGCTGTGTCCCACCAACCATCCCCCACTGTTCCTGTCTTTAGGGGTCTTCCAATGGGGATGGCCATCCCAGTCTCCCTTACCTCCAGCACCACCTTCTGAGTGCTCCCCAACCCCTCTTACTGCTGTCAGTGCGCTATGACACTGCTCTCAACTTTCAGCCCTCTCCTGGGAACTTCTCAGCTACTGCATCTTGTCAGCAATGGTGTGGTCATGACTTAATTATACTTTGGTTTCCTTGGTCCTAATTCATCTAGAATTACTTCCAATAAACACAAATCTTGAGGTGGGGGAGTAATTTTTTTTTTATTACTACAGTGGACATAGGTTTGAATCCATTTCTCCTTATTCTCTCAGCATCATTTGTGAGTAAAGACACAGCTGAGGGGATTCATGGGTGCAGCCTCTGCTCAAAAAACAGCAAAGTTAGACTTGTGTGAAGACTGAATCTTGAGCCTACGAACATCATGTTTGGAGCCAACCTAAGTATATTGACCTGGAGCTTGTGTGTCAAAGTTCTGCAGTGTGTTTTATTCCCGTTAGTGTGATGAGCAAATTTGGGAAGCCCTGCTTCCTTAGCTGCATATTTTGTAATCTGCCTTTAGAAATACTTAAGTAATGGATTTTAATGTCATCAGTTTCAGATTCCTATGAGTGTGGCAAGAATGAGAATGTGTAAAACACTGTTTGCTAATTTCAATTATTGTATTCCCAATCAAGATGACAGTGACTCTTACCTTCTTGGTTTCCAAAGCAATGGTTAGTGTCCTTCAGGAATGAAGTGGCTTCTGAGAGAGTGATTCCAGAAATCAAAACTAAACAAAACAAAGAACAAATGAACTATGAAGAGTTTAAATAAATCTAGAAATTGTACTTTTCTAAGTTTAGCTACATTTAAATAGTACACAGTGGATGGTGTGGGATGGAAATACATTTTCCATTTTTCCCTTCGGTTAAGTCATCATTCTTTAAATAATTGGGTAATTACAGCACTGATTAACATTTTTTTTGAGTATCTTCTGTGTGTGCAAAGTACCATGTCAGCTCCTTAAGGGGGTATAAAAAAGGATAAAGACAGTCTCTACCCTAAAGGAATGCAAAATTTAGGAACAGTTAAGAGAAATGCTCAAATAAATCTTTGAACAAGGAAGAATAATACAAATTCTGTAAGCACTAAATGAAGTGTTATGGGGACTTAGAGAGATGATGCTTCCGGCTGAGGGTAGGGGGCCGTGAGGGGTCAAAAAAGAAAGGAGGGAGGGAGGGGAATGATCCGGATTGTAACTTGGATGCTTTTAGACCAGAAGTTGAATTCTTTGTCAATGAGAGAAAAGTTGTGAATTATGGGCAAGACTTCTTTAAGAGGTCTAGGAAGGGCACTCTCTTAAATATCCTATATTCTCTTGGAGAAGATGAAGGTAGAGTAGCTGATAACTTATTTGGGACTAAGGAATCTCAGTCCAGAAGTTGATAACCTACATGAAGATCTCAGGATACCATAAGAGTCTGAATAATTTTCAATATCAAATTTAACTTAAACTTCCCATTTACCACACAGTACTTTTATGGAACCTGGGGAACATGTCGTGAAATACCATTTAGGCAGGAAGAGACATTTCAACGCTTGCTTTCCTACTTTGGTCGCGTACTCTTGGTCTCTATCTTTTATGAGTCTCTAATAATCTCCAGCTATATCCTAAAATTCTCACAACTTTCTCAGGAAAAGATTAAATGATTAAGTATCATATTCTGAATCCTTGGTTCAAACGAAATCACACTTGGAGGCAGAACCTCGGTTTTCTAATGCCAGCTCTGTAAAGTAGCTGTTGTAATTTCCTTGAGCTTTGGTTTCCTTCTGTAAATGAGACAGATGGACCAGAAAATCCCCAAGGTTTCTCTTAACCCTGTGAATGTCTGACAGAAGGTATTCTGGTGAAGATGGTGGCCAGAAATCGAAGCATCGCAAGCTCCTAGAGCTACAGAATCCCTCTGAGGGACGCTCCTGCAGAGTCAGACACGGCCCAGCCCGAAGTCCACCAGGCATGCCATGAATGAGCACTCTGGACACTGGTCATTAATAAGCAAACTAGGATGCATTCTGAGATGGATCAAATGCATGGGAGAATTTCTTCCCGCAATCATCTCCCAGAAATCCTGACATAAGAAAAAAATTTACATAACCAACCACAAAAATTTCAAATAATACTTCAAGGCAATCACAGAAGAGATATCACAAATTAGCATGTTTATTTGCTAACTGCATTTATAATACTGACCTAAACAATTAGAGGGGTAAGTACATATTATATTCAGCTTTATATCCTGCAGGTTAGTTTTTTTTTTTTTTTGGTGTCATAATTGCTTATATTCTTGTCTTTTTACTCTTTGTAGAAGCTTCTTGAAAGGCCTCGCCATCTTGTCTCCCATATTGCCCTTAACACAGTTCCTTACGCTTAGTAGGCCCTCAGCAAAGGCTGCTGTGTTGCCTTCTCTCCTCTCCAGGTAACCTGATGAGGTATAATCACAGCTACATGGAGCAAAAAAGCGGGCACTTGTGAGCACTTACCTTGCGATGCTGTGGTCGAAGCAGTTTCGAAAGTGTGGCCCCCCAGCTCCCTTTATACTCCCAAATGCGCAAGCCCAGCACTCTAACGTGGCTGTATTGGGGGATCACCATTTACTCCTTAGATGTAAATGCATCGTAGCCCTGATCTTTCACTCTTTTTAAGTTCCTTGGATAAATGACCAGCGGAGGCTGTATAATGCCAAGTCAGCTGCGTAGGGATTTTGACGTTGGACACAGATCTTTGAGACTTAGAGAGTCCTAGAGGCCGAGCAGAACTGGGGCAGAGTGTGCCAAGAAGGTCAGTGAAGGGCAGAGCCACAGGGGGAATTGTCAAGTGATGGATGATCAATAGCATGGATACTAAGTACGTCTCCTTTACCCAGCATCGTAAACATGAGGTGGTGTGCGCCTCTTCTCAGAAATCTCCGGAAAACATAAGATTGGCCATTTAACACAACCATTCTATTTTTTTAAACATTATTTTTTAATTGAAGTATATTTGATTTACAATGTTGTGTTAGTTTCAGGTGTACAGCAAAGAGATTCTTGTATGTGTATGTATATATATATATATATATATATATATATATATATATATATACACACACACACACACACACACACACACACACACCCGCACACACACACACACATATATATCTATATATTCTTTTTCAGATTCATTTCCCTTATAGCTTATTACAAAATACTGAGTATAGTTCCCTGTGCTATACAGTAGGTCCTTGTTGTTTTTCTATTTTATATATAGTAGTGTGTATGTGTTAATCCCAAACTCCTAATTTATCCCCCACCTCCCTTTCCCATTAGGTAACCATAAATTTGTTTTCTATATGTGTAGGTCTACTTCTGTTTTGTAAATAAGTTCATTTCTATCATTTTTTTTTTTTTTTAGATTCCACATATAAGCAATATCGTATATTTGTCTTTGTCTGGCTTACTTCACTTAGTGTGATAATCTCTAGGTCCATCTAACCCATCTACTCTTAGCCAATAATTTATTTTGTTAAAAAATCCATTGTAGATGGAAAACTTTCTAAAATGTATTATATATTATCTTGATTTATTTAATCTAGTATCTTGAATAGACTTCAACTTTTCCTTGATCACTCAGGGGCCTGGGAGGTGATGTAATAAAGTCGTCAGGGATATTATAGTTTCTTCGCGGATTTTACCCTGCACTAATTGTTCCTAGGTTGCAATGAATTTTTGTGTCACCTTTCTAGTTTTTATATCTACACCTTCACGGCAAGGTACTCAGCTGTATTCTGTCTGTGGTTAGTGTGTTTGCCTCTGTGAGCCCAATCTTCCTTTTTCTAATCTGCTATAGAATGGGAAACAGATGAGCAAGCTAAAGGAAAAAACAAACAAAAAAAAGGAGTCATAAGTTCCATGGGAAGTTGTAGAAGTCCTAATGGAAATACATGGTCTTTGTGACAACTCTTATGGTTGCTCGGGGTTGTTTTTTGGCTGAAACATAAGTAATGTTTGACTATGTAGGAATTACCATACATTTTAGAAGTTGGAGCCATTTACAGCAATACAGCCTGACTTGTTTATGTTGTATATGATCAATGTGTACTGAATTATACTCAATATTTTGTAATAACCTATAATGGAATATAATCTGAAAACAATAAAACTGAGTCACTTTTCCGTACACCTGAAACTAACACAATATTGTAAATCAACTATACTTCAATTAAAAAGAAGAAAAGATTCTCTAGTCTTCCAGTGGGTAGTCTCATATAGGTGAGGCATTTCCAAGGACAGTTTGCATTAGTCAAAATGAAATTGTGGACAAAGGAGAAACAGATAGGAATAGGACTTCCACGTAGCATTTTCCAAAGTAGATTTGACAGAATGCTGATTCTGAGAGAAACTGTGAAATAAAAGGTCCCGTGGCTAAATGAGTTCAGGAAATGTGGCCAACTCTATTCCCTGTTGCTGGAGATTCACCATAAATACTAGCATGTTAAGGGGCCTGAGAAGCCTTTCAGTAAAAAAATATGAAGAACTTTTTTGTACCTGGTGATCTGATGTTGGAACACCATCTTACTCCCTGCTTGAGAAAACAAGAGGAGAAGGCTGAAGGCTGCAATCCACAGAGAACTCGTCTCATTCTTAGTACCATTTGGCCCAGGAGAAAGCAACAGAGAGTGATCAGGCATAAACACAGCTGCTTTTATCCAAGGGACAGTCTTTTGTATGTAACAGATGCTCAGTAGATTTTGTTCCTGTGTATAAATGAATAAGGACGATTCATGGGGAATCTGTGTTGAAAGAGGGCTGAAGTGATAAGGCAGAAAGGAATGGAATCAGACTCAGTCTCACTTAATAGTAATAGTTTATATTTATTAAGAAGTCACTACGTGCCAGGCTTTATCCATATCGGCTCACTTAAGCATCATAATAATTTTGTGGGGTAGGTGCTAACATCATTCCCATTTTATGGCTGAAGAAATTTGGGCCACTGAGAGTTTAAATAAACTGCCTAAGGCCACACAACTAGTAAGTGGCAGAAATGGGATTCAAATCCTCTCTGGCTCTAGAGCCAATGCCTATAAACTTTCACTTTTGCAAGCTCATCACTTTTGAGTGCTGGCAATGGGGAAAGGAGATATGAAATAGGGACATTGCTCCAAAGGAGGTGATAATGGACATGGGAAGAGAGTACATAGACACGAAAAGATAAATTAGTTTTGCAAGGTTAAGTGCCAAGATGAGTGAGATGCACAGTGGACTAGATGTATGGACAAGGTATTTAAAACCCGTAAGGTATGTTGTGTATGTAAAATATTCTCGAATTGTTATTAATGATTATGATACTGCTTTGGAGGAGAGATCTGAAGGGGATGGTGACTGTGGAGATAATAATAATAATAATAATAAATAATAATAATGCTTTTTGTAGTTCTTTCCAGTTTACATAGCACATTTGTATATTTTATTATGTTTATTTTTCTCTGCAAGCCTTAGGGGGTTATACTGTTTATATTCTTATTATTCCCATTGTCCATATGGGGAACTGAGGCCTAAGGGAGTTAAGGGATTGACCAAAAGGCCCCACAGCTAGTAGGCAATGGAGCCAGAATTGGAATCCCAGGTTGCTGATTCCAAAGCCTCGCCTTTTCCTCTATCCTCTACTCTCTCTTAAAGGAGGCAGATTTTAAGAGTACAGGGAGGAGGTTCCAGGCTTAGGGAACGTAGGGATTGTGGTTAGAAACAAGACTTCCCAGGGTGTGTTTCAGGAAGGTGGAATGGGCAAGCCTGGATGGAAGGGTTGGGGGTAACACGGAGATGAGGCTGGAGAAGTGGGCTGGGCTTGTCTGTGATAGGCTCCCAATGCCCATGGAAGGAGTCAGGACATTATTCTGAGATCACTGGGGAACCTTTCAAGGTTTTAAGCAGAAAAGTGAACGTGTGTGTGTGTGTGTGTGTAGACACACACATATATCTGAAGATTAGTATAGAACTGATGGTAGGATATAATGGAGAGGGAGAACCTGAGGTCCTAGAACCACTTAGCAACTATTTAGAAAATCTTGGTGTACAACTTGCCAAGATGATTATACAGGCTCTGATATGATTTATGGGAGTAGGTGGGCAGTTAGAATTAACCCCTGGATGACCCTATAAATTCAGATGTGTGTTAAAATTCTCCATAGCACCAGAGGGCTGGCTTTCCCAGTGATTGTCCTCTGGTATCTCCGGGTCCATCCCGTAGGTTCAAGAAGAGTATTGTGTGGGCTTGAAGTTGTCTGCCTCACTGTCCCATTTAGGCCTGGCAAAAAGAGAAACCCAGGAGGTGAAAGGAATATGTTTCTCTCATTTAAGACCTCTCTGAGCTCTAGACTTATTATTATTATTTTTAACATTTATTTATTTATTTAGGCTGCTCCAGGTCTTAGTTGCGGCATGTGAGATCCTCTTTGTGGCATGCACGTGGGATCTAGCTCCCCGACCAGGGATCGAACCCGGGCCCCCTGCATTGGAAGCACGGAGTCTTACCCACTGGACCACTGGGAAGTCCTCTAGACGTATTTTTCGAGGCCCTATCCCACATTAATATATTACAATCCTCTCAACATAATATTAAACATGCAAGTAATATCTATTTGCATTGAATATAAAAATAATCATGGTGTAAAATGAAGAGGGCCTTGATTAAGCAGTACAGAAATGAGATGTAAAAGGAAAGAGAAAACCCAAGGGATACCCTGAAGGCAGGATCCACAAGACTTTAATGATGCCGTGTTTGAGGAGGAAAAAGGAATCAGAGGATCCTACCTTTCATCCAGCCCTCATTGCAGCCTAGAAATCTAGGGGCATGATACCTGCCCAGGAGGAAGAGTGAAGGGGGGGAAATAGCAATTTAGATTTTGGACAGATTGAGATTGAGATGATGGTGATATCCAGCTAAGTAGGTAGAGATAAGGATTCAAAGTTTACATACAGGAGACATTAATACTGAAGATGTAGGCCTGTGAGTATGAGGGTGTCACCTGTATGCAGTTGATAGTTGAACTTATTAAGGAAGCTGGGTTCTCAGAGAAAGGCTGCATGTTGAGGAGGTGAGAGGCGGAAATGAAGACAAAAAGAGTGGAAAAAAAAAAGGTTATTCTTCAGGTAAACAAATACCTGAGTGAGATCTTGCTGGAGTCAAAAGAGCCAAGTGGATCCATATTTTACTTCTGTCATTTACTGCCAGAAATGGCAAGTCCCATCACCTCTCTTCGCAGCTGTGATGTTTTCTCCTTCCGCTGCAAAATCAGAAACATAATTCTGTTTCTGCCCAAGTCATGGGGATAGCGTGGGGATCAAATGAGATACTGTCAAGATGTGGCTGTCTCCGCAGGCAGTCTCTTTCCAGCCAGTGCCAAACAGTATGCTTCAATCTGTATCAACCTTGACACAGACCTTGGCAAATAATCCACTAGCACAAAAAACATAAGTGAGCAATGCAGGCTTTACTGAAGATTTTGTAGAGCAGACTAGAAGAGGATTATATTACATCCCCTAAAGGATTCAGTTTCCATCAGCAATGACTTCCACGAAGTCCATTTTCCATCACACTGATGCAGGTGGTTGATTTCCTTTCTTCCCCTGAGGTGTCTGCCTGACCCCTACGGGTACTCAGTTTTTCCTCTGTTACATGGGGCCCTTTAGCTCTGCCATTGACCTGCATGCCTACTCATCTGGTTACTCAACAAAATAAAAGTCCTCAAGTAAAGAACACCACTTTTATCCTTAGCAAGTTTGGTGATCACCTATTTTTACTCACATATTCCCGTTGGGACCTTCATCTTTATCCCACCACTATGCCCTGTAGTCCCCAGCTCACACCCCACACCATCATTCCATCTCTCCCAACCCTGAGAGGAGTTCTGTCGATGAGGGTTTTCTCCAGTCTTGTTACAAAATCATTTTGTCAACTCCAAAGTGATGGGAACTTCATTATTAGTGTCAGAAGAAGTCAAGGGAGGTGGTATTTTCGAGAGGGTGGTATTTTCAAGAGAGAAGATATAGTAAAAAGCTCTACAGGGAAGATGGAGAAAAGGAGGACCATGAAAAGGGCATTGGGTCAGTCAGAGAGGTGATCCTGACATTAATGTCAGCAGGATGGTGGGGGTGGAAGCTTTGAAGGCAAGGATTAAGGAGTGAGCAGGTGTTAAGGAGGAGGAAAAAGTTTTCCTGATTTCCCTGGGAGCAAATCTCTCCACCAATCACTATATAAGGCGCATTCAGAGGAAATGCAGATTTGGATGGAGAAAGCAGCAGCAGGGCCAAATAGAGAGGCCCAGGAAACAAATGTAATCAAGTTCATTCCGCAGAGGGCTACTTGAGAAGAAAGGGCAGTTAATTGTGCTGATAGGAGGATCATCCCTTACCCGTTACGACTATCTAAGAGCTATGTAATAGATGAAATTTCCAAAAGCAGCAAGAAGTTCCCCAGCCAGAAAGAGAAATTTCTGGGCAAAAGTCACAGGACAGGTATATTAGTGAATGATACAAATTTATATTGAATCGCCTAATTAAAAATATTGAGTGAGAATATTAGATCCAGAACTAGAGGGGAACCTTGAATATTACCTAATCTAACCCTGATGTTACAGAATCAGAAACTGAGGTTCTGGACAGGTTACCTAATTAATGCTAATTAATTAGACAGACCCCCTTCCCATTCTACTCTCAGATCCAAGAGCGCTAGTTCAGAACTCTTTCAAGTGCAATACATAAACTTCCATACTGCTGGCATTTCTACACTACAATTTTGCAAAGCAAAAAGTTGATGGGGGATTATCCAGAGAAATATTTAAACTGATTTTCCTTCAATCAGTGAGGACATAGATTTATCAGTTTTACAGGTTGGAAAACTGAGGCTTGGCAAGATTAAGTGACTAGTCATACAGCTAGTAAGTGGCAGAATGGGAGCTAGAACAAGTCTGGTTTGAATCCAAGTCCAGTTTGTGTTTTCACTACAAGACAGCTGTTTCTGGCTTTGCAAGATCCTGTTAAGACACTAACGCTCTCAGAATTATACATGCTTCTCAGAATTACACGCAAACGAGGCATCCTTCTCTGAAAATATCATGGAGAGAGTGTGTGCATGGCCTGGGAACATTGTGTTCAGAGAAGAAATTCTACCAGATAGGTCTGTCCAGTAAACTGGAGACTTTCTTATCTGGCCTCATAATCTTGACTGATGCCTGTGAGACTTAGGGTCCATGTCATTTGCCCTTTTTTGTCTAGTAGTTGTATTTTTTTTGTTCGTTATTTTGGTTTCTTCAGTGCTTAAAGCCTCATTAGAACTAAGAAACGCGTGATCAATTACTTTTAATTTCAACTGTTGGGGTATGAAACAACATAGCCTAAAAAAAAAAAAAAGATTTTATGCCCTTGGCTAGGCATAGCCCAAATGCATATTTACATTGTTAAGAGCTGCATGATAATGTAGTGACTAAGAGTGGACTTTGAGAGTCAGAATACTGAGGTTCAAATCCTGACTTCACTATTTAAACTATTTGAATTTGCACAACTTATTCTACTTTTCTGAGCCTCAGTTTCTTCATCTGTAAAATGGGGATAATAACAATACCTAACTCATGGGGTTCTTGTGACAACTGAGTTAATAAATGCATGATAGGCTACTTTTTGAAAGTGACATGGAGTGGGTGAGGCCATGTCAACAGCAGAGCCTGAGACTTAGAAGCCAGGAACTTTCTCTAGAGAATGTACCAACCATTGCCTGTGCCAGAGGGCTCTGGAAGCCAGGACAGCATCTTCTATGTTGTTCTTTCACCTCTTTTTTGTTGCTGTTTGGTAAGGCCCATCAGCTGACCACAGCCTCACTACTGGCCATCCAGCCCTCCCATTCTACCCACTACATATAGCCAATTTCCTCTCCAGATGGCCCAGAACACTCTTAAGTCACCGCCACCCCCCACCCCCCACCCCCTCATTCCACACACTCACAACAATAAAACAAGACGAGGAAGATGGAGCCTAGATACCTCAAAGCAGGGTGACCAACCTTCCTAATTTGCTTGGAATTGAAGAGATTCCTGAGACTTCAGTTTTAAAATCAGGACAATCCTGGGCAAACCCAGATAAATTTATCACCCTACCCAAAAGGTGGTTGGGGGTATGATGGCAAAATCCTCAAACTTGACCAAGATGGGGCTAGATGGAACCAGCTTGAGATCTCTCACAAAACCAGGATGGTGATGAAATTCACATATGGAATTGCTAATTTTGAAGCTGTAATGCACAGAGCCGGTAACAGGGAGCATGCACGTATTCAATTGTTTATTCATCAAACATTCATTGAGGGCTTACTACATGCTGGGAAGATTTTAAGCACTAGGGAACAGAACAGGCAAAGTCTCTGCCCTCATGGAAACTCTATTCTAGTGTGTGTGTATGTGGGGACAGACAACAAACAAACAGATATCAAATGTCAATTAGTGATAAATTCTCTGAAGGAAAGGAAAATTAGGATAAGGAAACAGTGGCTGTGTGGGTTTGAAATGGATCAATCAGGATAAGTTTCTCTAAAGAGATGGTATTTGAGCACTTAGAGGAAGAGCAAGCCAGGAGAATATCAACGGGGCACAGCATTCCAGGCAGAGGAAACAAATGCAAAGGCTCTGGGAGGGGAACTTGCCTGCACAGGAACAGAATAAAGGCCAGTAGGGCAGGGATGAAAGGAGCCAGGGATACAGTAGCAAGGAATGAAGTGGCAGAAGTGGTTAGGGGCCAGATGCTTAGAGCCTTGCAAACTAAGGTAAGGATTTAGGGTTTTAAATGCCAGCTATTATTATAAAGGTAACGCTATTCTTCCATATTCTCTGCTGAGCGTTGGCTCTGTTATCTGCTGTTTTTCTACTCAGCTTTGCTTCACTCTGTCAAACAAAACGTTTAGCTGCTCTTCATTTAGCAAATGGCTTATAAAGACACCGTTCCAGGCATTGGGGATTAGAAGTTGGTTCTCTCCAACAGCTTACCATCTAGTTCGGGGAGGGTGGGTGGATCACAGTATTGAAAACACGTGAAAAAATCAGCAGCCGTGGACTTCCAAGGAAACAGCCGGTAACTACCGAGAAGAAAGGCGGTTTCAATTTCCCAGAGGGGTTGAGGAGTTGCTTCCGGTGCGCCCTGGGGCATCATGGGAGGGGTGTGCCCCGGGGCATCATGGGAAGGGTGTGCCCCGGGGCATCATGGGAGGAGTGCGCCACTGGGGAAGGAAAGGCTGGAAGTGATTCCACCAGGGTTGGGACCAGCCTGGAGATGGTGAGGGGCCCTGGCCGGTGAATGTACGTTTGGAGTTTGTGAGAGAGGCAGGCGTTTCTCGTCAGCTCCGCGATTCCAGAGCTTAACTGTGCGTGTGGTGGGAGGTTGTGAAGCCGAAAATGGCGAGGGAATTCGAATCCCCAGCTCTTGACGTGACTGGGCCGCAAGGAAATTTCTGAAAATTCTCAAATCAACAAATTCCATTTGAAGTTTTTCAGTACGTTTAAAGGCATTTTATTACATTGCATATACATGTACTTATGTAATATATAGGGCTAAATCCATTTTGGGTACTAAAAACTGTAGATATCAATAGAATTATTTTTCAGAATATACCAGAAAAAAATATGATTCTGTTGCTCCAAAGATACCACCTTTCCCATCCATCCTCTTAACAACATTTTTCATAATTTGAGGGCTTCTCATTGCGGTGGCTTCTCTTGTTGCAGAGCACAGGCTCTAAGCGCATGGGCTTCAGCAGTTGGGGCTCGTGGGTTCTAGAGCACAGGCTCAGTAGCTGTGGTGCCCGGGTTTAATTGCTCCACAGCGTGTGGGATCTTCCCGGACCAGGGCTCAAACCCGTGTCCTCTGCATTGGCAGGTGGATTCTTAACCACTGCGCCACCAGGGAAGTCTGGTGTTGCGTTCGTGAGGGCTGGTGGGGCCCTCTTGGGACTGGACGGATCCTTTGTTCCATCTGCACGGGCGTCCAAGCAGGTCTCAGAACAGCCCTTGGCCTCTGAGCATCCAGGCAGGCACCCACGTTCCTCCAGCTCAGGTTAGCCTTGGCCCCTCCAGCCCCCGTGGCCAATTACTGAGCTGATTGTGTCTTTACTCTTTCAAATTAAATCACTCTCTCCAGGTGAGCGAGAAGTTTACTTGTGAACTTGGTTAGGGTTAGGGTTTAGGGGTTAAGGGTTAGGGGTTAGGGTCAGGGTTAGGGCTAGGGGTTAGGGTTAGGCTTAGGGTTGGGTTAGGGTTAGGGGTTAGGGTTAGGGGTTAGGGTTAGGGTTTAGGTTTAGGGTTAGGGTTAGTGTTGGGTTAGGGTTAGGGTTAAGGTAGGGTTAGGGTTAGGGTTAGGGTGTCCAGCCTTATGTCCCATTCAGCTTTGAGTGTAGATGTGGTCAGTCCAGTTGCATTACAGCCCCTGATTGAATTTTGTAAGAATTCCTCTCTCTCTCACTGTCTTTCTTTTTTTATAATTCATTTTTATAATGGGGTGTAGCTGATTTGCAATGTTGTATTTCTTGGTGCTGTACATCCACCTGAGTCACTTACAGAGAGACATCAATAAATTCTTTTCTAGTTTCTAGTAGTCAGATATATGTTTTTTCTGTGAATAGAGTGTGCTGAGTCCAGTTCCTTGAACAATGAGTATGTCTTGGCGATTACATTATTGGCGTATGGAACGGTATCTGTGCCAATTTCAACCTCCTGGTTTATGCATCAACGCACCACACTTTTCCCTTTAAGCAGCCATAAGTGTGTTTTGTAAATGTGTGATGGTGTTCTGTTTGTAATTCAGTTCACGGTTGGCGATTTTTAGATTCCCTTTATAAGTGATATCTTATGATAAGTTTCTCTTGCTGTCTAACTTATTTCACTCTCAATGACCATACATAAGTCCCCCTGAGTTGCTGCAACTGGCCTCATTTCATTGATTTCAGGGCTGAGTAATATTCCGTTGTGCTTAAGTACCAAATTTTCTTTCACCATTTTTTCCTTCCAAGGACTATTAAGTTGTACCCAAGTCGAGGCTGTTGTAAACATAGCAGCAGTAAACGGGGTGCCTGCGTCCTGTGGATTTTTGGTTTTTCCAACATAGAGGCCCATGAGTGGAAGCGCCCTATGCTTTGTAGCTCTGGTTTTTAGATGTTTCAGGAAACACAGCACACTTCTCCAGAGTGGCCGTTGGCAATTTACATTCCCCCCTTCAGCATAACAAGGCTCCCTTTTCTCCTCTCCTTGTCCTGCATATCTGGTTTTTACCCTTTGTGAGGATGGTCCTTTTTTCTGATTCGAAGTGATACCTCTTTGTAGTGTTGATTTGCATTGCCTGCTTCTTTGGTTGGCCAAAAAGGGCGTGTGCGTTTTTCCTGAATATATTCTGGAAGTTAAATTTGAGAGACAGCTTTTTTTTTAAATTGATTAATTAATTAATTTATTTTTGGCTGTGTTGGGTCTTCGTTTCTGTGCGAAGGCTTTCTCTAGTTGTGGCAAGCGGGGGCCACTCTTCATTGTGGTACGCGGGCCTCTCACTATCGCGGCCTCTCTTGTTGCGGAGCACAGGCTCCAGACGCGCAGGCTCAGTAGTTGTGGCTCACGGGCCTAGTTGCTCCGCGGCATGAGGGATCTTCCCAGACCAGGGCTCGAACCCGTGTCCCCTGCATTAGCAGGCAGATTCTCAACCACTGCGCCACCAGGGAAGCCCCTTGAATAGTTTTGTATTTAAAGTTTGTCTGTGGGGACTTCCCTGGTGACGCAGTGGTTAAGAGTCCGCCTGCCAATGCAGGGGACACGGGCTCGAGCCCTGGTCCGGGAAGCTCCCACATTCCGCAGAGCAACCAAGCCTGCGCGGCACAACTACTGAAGCCTGTGCGCCTAGAGCCCGTGCTCGCCCACAAGAGAAGCCACCGCAACGAGAAGCCCGTGCACTGCAACGAAGAGTAGCCCCGCTCAACGCAAGTAGAGAAAGCCCACATGCAGCAATGAAGACCCAATGCAGCCAAACATAAATTATAAACTAAAATAAAATTTGCCTCTGAATAACTTTGAGTGAATTTGGTATAAGTTGTAAAGTTTGCATCTACATTCACTTCATTCCAAATGGTTTCCAATTAATTGTTCCTTAACTACTTTTAGAAAACTTTTGGGATAGAGACTCCATTTTCGTTTGAATTTCCAGTTGAATGGATTCAGCAGTCCTGTCAGTAGGGCACGCTGCCTCCAGTGACCTGTGAGGGAGGCGCGGCCTGCACTTCCTGCACTGACCACAGGGTGGCGCCGAGTTCGCCTCTCTGACCCACAGCGCATGCTCGTTCCATGGAACTCGATTGTGAGGGCAGCTGAGAAGAGTTGAGCTGCCTCAGGCGCGGGGGCGGGGGCGGGGGCCTTGGGGTAGGACGCCGGGCTCAGCGTCTCTGCTGAGAGGAGCTCGGTCTCCGTCTCCTTAGGACTCGCTGGGGTTTCGGTTTCAGGACAAAGTGGGGCCGCCTCCACGCTGACTAGGGGACTAGGTTTCCTGAGGACCCAGGTGATGCCTGAGGAAAAGGTGAAGAGATGGTGAGGAAAAGTGGGGAGAAGCTTCCTGTGGGCGACTGACCGTTGAGGGGGTCCGTCTTCGTGTGAGCGAGGGCGGGCTTGGCGTGGAAAGCTGGGTTTTTGGTCAGGTTTGTGGGCAGGGTAGCCAGCGTGAGTTATGGGGCGTCCAGTTTTCCCAGCACCATTTATCGTGGGGAGTGTCGTGCTCCTTGGTGTGTCCTTGGTCCCTGTGTCATAAATTCACCGACCCCGTCCGTGTGGGTTGAATTCTGGTCTCTCTGTCCTGTTCCTCTGGTCCCTGTGCCCGTTTTGAGCCAGTTCCACACTGTTTTGGTGACTGTAGCTTCTCAGTAGAGTGTGATGTCAGGGAGGGAGATGCCTCCAGCCCGTTCTCTTTTTTCAGGGTTTCTTTGGCTATTTGGGGTCCTTTGTGTTTCCCCACAGATATTAGGAGGATTTGCTCTATTTTGGGGGAAAATACCATGGAATTTTGGGAGGGATTGCATTCACTGTGTCCACTGCTTTGGGTAGCATGGATATTTTAACAATATTAATTGTTCCATTCCATGAGAACAGGATATCTTTCCATTTATTGGTGTGTTTTGCAATGTCTTCATCAATGTCTTAAAGTTTTCAGTGTGCAGGTCTTTCACCTCCTTGGTTGACTTTATTCCCAGGTATTTTGTTCTTTTTGATGCAGTTGTAAATAGGGTTGCTTTCTTTCTCTTTCTGATGGTTCATTATTAGTGTTTAGAAAGGCAACTGATTTCTGTGTATTGATTTTGCAACTTTACTGAATTGATTTATTAGTTCTAATAGTTTTTTTGTGGAATGAAGTGGAAAATTGGAATTCAAAAATCCCACTGTTTCTACTATATCCAGGTCGTCCACAACACGGAGGACAGCGGCTCCTAATATAACCTTCCCACAGTGCCTCTAAATGACATGTGGACTTTGGGTGAACTGGATCTGGGTAAGGCTTGGCTTCTGTATGGAAGCTTGATGTTTTCTCTGCTTTTCTGGCATGCTGTTGACATACATGATGTTTTGAAAAGTAATTGACTTTCCAGTAATTTCAAACATACAACTTTACATACATAAAAACAAGTCTCGTACCTTGATTAAATATACTCCTAAATATTGATGTTGACATTATTAAAAATGGAATTGTTCTCATAAATTCTTTTTCAGATTATTTTTTGCCAGCGTATGCATATAAGATAGATTTTCATGAATTGATATTTTGTTCTGTACCTTTGCTTATTAATGAGTTGATTAGCTCAAATAATTACTTTGCTGATTATAGGTAGTTTTATATATAAGATGATGTGACCTATGTTCTGTGAAGAGACCCGGTTTTAATTTTTCCATTCACCCATGGATGCCTTTTATTTCTTTCCTCAAGATTCTGGGTAGAACTTCCAGTACACTATTGAGTAACGGTGATGAAGGCCAGCTTCCTGGCCCTGTTCCTGATTTCAGGAGTAAATCTTTCAGTCTTTAACGTTGAGCATGATGTTTGCTGTGGCTTTTTGTACTACTCTTTTCCATATTGAGCAAATTTCCTTTTATTCCTGCTTTCTTGAGTGTTTTTCATGAAATAACACTGGATTTTAATTGTAGATGTTTTGCATTAATTGATATGATTATGTGTTTTTACTTCACACCATTATTGTGGTTGAATACATTGCTTACTTTTCATATGTTGAGCAACCTGAAATTCCTGGTGTAGAGATACTTGCTTATGGCATTATCCATTTAAAGTTCTGTTGGTTTCATGTTGCTATTATTGTGTGATAGATTTTTACATTCCTATTTATAAGTTGTACTGGGGTAGTTTTCTTGTTTTTTTCCTTTATTTTTAAAATCTTTTTTAAAATAGTGGTTTTCTTTCATTTTAATTATTTATTTATTTTGGCCACGTCCCATGGCTTGTGGGATCTTAGTTCCCCAGTCAGGGATCGAACCCGAGCCCTTGGCAGTGAAAGCACAGAGTCCTAACCACTGGGCCACCAGAGAATTCCCCAGTTTTCTTTTTCAAGATGTAGTTGTATAATCTGATTAGACTTGGCTTGGCGTAAGTGGTTTGGAGGGTTAGCATTAGGGCTGGGGCTGGTGTGAGGGTTGGGGCTGTGTACGGTTTATGGTTGCTGTTATGGTTTAAGTTTTATGGTTAATGAGTTATTTATGGGTATGGTTAGTGAATGTATTTTATGGTTTGGTTATGGTTATGGTTTTGCTTATTGGTTAAGGTTTATGGTTTTGGTCTCAGGGTGTTAGGGTTCTGTGTTAGAGTGGGTGTTAGGGTATGGGTGAGAATTGGGGTACAGGTAGGATGCGGGTAGAGCATGGGTTAGGGTAAGGTACAGGTTTAGGGTACGGGTTAGGCTAAGATTAGGTCAGGGCTTAGGGTCAGGATCAGAGTTTAGGGTTAGGGTCCATGTCAGGATTAGCGTCAAGGTTGAGCAAGGCCATTGTTTTCTGCTCCTCCAGTGCTGGATTCTCATTGATAGATGAATGAAATGTCTGCTCTGGTCATCCACTGTTTCAAATTGAGCTCAGCCTTAGTCAAGGGTTCTTAGGGCCTCAGAGGTCCTGCAGGGTTTCCCTCCACCCTCCCTCCTGGGAAGGGTGATGCAGGCCCCACTCTGTCTGGGCAGCCCCAGGTCCAGCATGGCCCTGACATGCAGGATACTAAGTAGACGTGATGTAAGACTCGGTGCCTCAGTCTGCCAGCCCCCAGGTGCTGCCTTTTTTTTTTCTTAATTAATTAATTAATTAATTTTGGGCTGTGTTGGGTCTGCATTGCTGCCCGGAGGCTTTCTCTAGTTGCGGCGAGTGGGGGCTTCTCATTGCGGTGGCTTCTCTTGTTGCAGGGCACAGGCTCTAAGCGCGTGGGCTTCAGCAGTTGGGGCTCGCGGGTTCTAGAGCGCAGGCTCAGTAGTTGTGGTGCACGGGCTTAGTTGCTCCACAGCATGTGGGATCTTCCCGGACCAGGGCTCAAACCCGTGTCCCCTGCATTGGCAGGTGGATTCTTAACCACTGCGCCACCAGGGAAGTCTGGTGTTGCGTTCGTGAGGGCTGGTGGGGCCCTCTTGGGACTGGACGGATCCTTTGTTCCATCTGCACGGGTGTCCAAGCAGGTCTCAGAACAGCCCTTGGCCTCTGAGCATCCAGGCAGGCACCCACGTTCCTCCAGCTCAGGTTAGCCTTGGCCCCTCCAGCCCCCGTGGCCAATTACTGAGCTGATTGTGTCTTTACTCTTTCAAATTAAATCACTCTCTCCAGGTGGGCGAGAAGTTTACTTGTGAACTTGGTTAGGGTTAGGGGTTAGGGGTAAAGGGTTAGGGGTTAGGGTCAGGGTTAGGGCTAGGGCTAGGGGTTAGGGTTAGGCTTAGGGTTGGGTTAGGGTTAGGGGTTAGGGTTAGGGTTTAGGTTTAGGGTTAGGGTTAGGGTTAGGGTTAGGGTTAGGGTTAGGGTTAGGGTGGTTAGGGTTAGGGTTAGGGTTAGGGTTAGGGTTAGGGGGTTAGGGTTAGGGTACGGGTTAGGGTTAGGGTTAGGGTTAGGGTACGGGTTAGGGTACGGGTTAGGGTTAGGGTACGGGTTAGGGTTAGGGTTAGGGTTAGGGTTAGGGTTAGGGTACGGGTTAGGGTTAGGGTACGGGTTAGGGTTAGGGTTAGGGTTAGGGTTAGGGTTAGGGTTAGGGTTAGGGTTAGGGTTAGGGTACGGGTTAGGGTTAGGGTTAGGGTACGGGTTAGGTTTAGGGTACGGGTTAGGGTTAGGGTACGGGTTAGGGTACGGGTTAGGGTACGGGTTAGGGTACGGGTTAGGGTTAGGGTACGGGTTAGGGTACGGGTTATGGTACGGGTTAGGGTACGGGTTAGGGTTAGGGTACGGGTTAGGGTTAGTGTACGGGTTAGGGTTAGGGTACGGGTTAGGGTTAGGGTACGGGTTAGGGTACGGGTTAGGGTTAGGGTACGGGTTAGGGTTAGGGTACGGGTTAGGGTACGGGTTAGGGTACGGGTTAGGGTTAGGGTTAGGGTTAGGGTACTGGTTAGGGTTAGGGTTAGGGTACGGGTTAGGGTTAGGGTTAGGGTACGGGTTAGGGTACGGGTTAGGGTACGGGTTAGGGTTAGGGTACGGGTTAGGGTACGGGTTAGGGTACGGGTTAGGGTTAGGGTACGGGTTAGGGTACGGGTTAGGGTACGGGTTAGGGTTAGGGTACGGGTTAGGGTTAGGTTTAGGGTACGGGTTAGGGTTAGGGTTAGGGTACGGGTTAGGGTTAGGGTACGGGTTAGGGTACGGGTTAGGGTATGGGTTAGGGTTAGGGTACGGGTTAGGGTTAGGGTTAGGGTACGGGTTAGGGTTAGGGTATGGGTTAGGGTACGGGTTAGGGTACGGGTTAGGGTACGGGTTAGGGTACGGGTTAGGGTACGGGTTAGGGTACGGGTTAGGGTTAGGGTACGGGTTAGGGTTAGGGTTAGGGTACGGGTTAGGGTTAGGGTTAGGGTACGGGTTAGGGTACGGGTTAGGGTACGGGTTAGGGTTAGGGTACGGGTTAGGGTACGGGTTAGGGTACGGGTTAGGGTTAGGGTTAGGGTACGGGTTAGGGTTAGGGTACGGGTTAGGGTACGGGTTAGGGTATGGGTTAGGGTACGGGTTAGGGTTAGGGTTAGGGTACGGGTTAGGGTACGGGTTAGGGTACGGGTTAGGGTTAGGGTACGGGTTAGGGTTAGGGTACGGGTTAGGGTTAGGGTACGGGTTAGGGTACGGGTTAGGGTTAGGGTACGGGTTAGGGTTAGGGTACGGGTTAGGGTACGGGTTAGGGTACGGGTTAGGGTTAGGGTACGGGTTAGGGTACGGGTTAGGGTACGGGTTAGGGTTAGGGTACGGGTTAGGGTTAGGGTTAGGGTTAGGGTACGGGTTAGGGTTAGGGTTAGGGTACGGGTTAGGGTACGGGTTAGGGTACGGGTTAGGGTTAGGGTACGGGTTAGGGTTAGGGTACGGGTTAGGGTTAGGGTTAGGGTACGGGTTAGGGTTAGGGTACGGGTTAGGGTTAGGGTACGGGTTAGGGTACGGGTTAGGGTTAGGGTATGGGTTAGGGTACGGGTTAGGGTTAGGGTTAGGGTTAGGGTACGGGTTAGGGTACGGGTTAGGGTACGGGTTAGGGTACGGGTTAGGGTTAGGGTACGGGTTAGGGTTAGGGTACGGGTTAGGGTACGGGTTAGGGTACGGGTTAGGGTTAGGGTTAGGGTTAGGGTTAGGGTTAGGGTTAGGGTTAGGGTACGGGTTAGGGTTAGGGTACGGGTTAGGGTTAGGGTACGGGTTAGGGTTAGGGTACGGGTTAGGGTTAGGGTTAGGGTTAGGGTTAGGGTTAGGGTTAGGGTACGGGTTAGGGTTAGGGTACGGGTTAGGGTTAGGGTACGGGTTAGGGTACGGGTTAGGGTTAGGGTACGGGTTAGGGTACGGGTTAGGGTACGGGTTAGGGTTAGGGTTAGGGTTAGGGTTACGGTTAGGGTTAGGGTTAGGGTACGGGTTAGGGTTAGGGTACGGGTTAGGGTACGGGTTAGGGTACGGGTTAGGGTACGGGTTAGGGTACGGGTTAGGGTACGGGTTAGGGTTAGGGTACGGGTTAGGGTACGGGTTAGGGTTAGGGTACGGGTTAGGGTACGGGTTAGGGTACGGGTTAGGGTACGGGTTAGGGTACGGGTTAGGGTACGGGTTAGGGTACGGGTTAGGGTACGGGTTAGGGTTAGGGTACGGGTTAGGGTACGGGTTAGGGTACGGGTTAGGGTTAGGGTACGGGTTAGGGTACGGGTTAGGGTTAGGGTTAGGGTACGGGTTAGGGTACGGGTTAGGGTACGGGTTAGGGTTAGGGTACGGGTTAGGGTTAGGGTACGGGTTAGGGTTAGGGTTAGGGTACGGGTTAGGGTACGGGTTAGGGTACGGGTTAGGGTTAGGGTTAGGGTTAGGGTACGGGTTAGGGTACGGGTTAGGGTTAGGGTTAGGGTACGGGTTAGGGTTAGGGTTAGGGTTAGGGTTAGGGTTAGGGTTAGGGTTAGGGTACGGGTTAGGGTTAGGGTTAGGGTTAGGGTTAGGGTTAGGGTTAGGGTTAGGGTTAGGGTACGGGTTAGGGTACGGGTTAGGGTACGGGTTAGGGTACGGGTTAGGGTTAGGGTACGGGTTAGGGTTAGGGTACGGGTTAGGGTACGGGTTAGGGTTAGGGTACGGGTTAGGGTACGGGTTAGGGTACGGGTTAGGGTACGGGTTAGGGTACGGGTTAGGGTTAGGGTACGGGTTAGGGTTAGGGTACGGGTTAGGGTACGGGTTAGGGGTTAGGGTTAGGGTACGGGTTAGGGTACGGGTTAGGGTACGGGTTAGGGTACGGGTTAGGGTACGGGTTAGGGTACGGGTTAGGGTACGGGTTAGGGTACGGGTTAGGGTACGGGTTAGGGTACGGGTTAGGGTACGGGTTAGGGTTAGGGTTAGGGTACGGGTTAGGGTACGGGTTAGGGTACGGGTTAGGGTTAGGGTTAGGGTACGGGTTAGGGTACGGGTTAGGGTACGGGTTAGGGTACGGGTTAGGGTACGGGTTAGGGTTAGGGTTAGGGTTAGGGTTAGGGTACGGGTTAGGGTTAGGGTTAGGGTTAGGGTTAGGGTTAGGGTTAGGGTTAGGGTTAGGGTTAGGGTTTAGGGTTAGGGTTAGGGTTAGGGTTAGGGTTAGGGTTAGGGTACGGGTTAGGGTTAGGGTTAGGGTTAGGGTTAGGGTTAGGGTTAGGGTTAGGGTTAGGGTTAGGGTTAGGGTTAGGGTTAGGGTTAGGGTACGGGTTAGGGTTAGGGTTAGGGTACGGGTTAGGGTTAGGGTTAGGGTTAGGGTTAGGGTTAGGGTTAGGGTACGGGTTAGGGTACGGGTTAGGGTACGGGTTAGGGTTAGGGTTAGGGTTAGGGTTAGGGTTAGGGTTAGGGTACGGGTTAGGGTTAGGGTTAGGGTACGGGTTAGGGTTAGGGTTAGGGTTAGGGTTAGGGTTAGGGTTAGGGTTAGGGTACGGGTTAGGGTACGGGTTAGGGTACGGGTTAGGGTTAGGGTACGGGTTAGGGTTAGGGTTAGGGTTAGGGTTAGGGTTAGGGTTAGGGTTAGGGTTAGGGTTAGGGTACGGGTAGGGTTAGGGTTAGGGTTAGGGTTAGGGTTAGGGTTAGGGTTAGGGTTAGGGTTAGGGTTAGGGTTAGGGTTAGGGTTAGGGTTAGGGTTAGGGTTAGGGTTAGGGTACGGGTTAGGGTTAGGGTACGGGTTAGGGTTAGGGTACGGGTTAGGGTACGGGTTAGGGTTAGGGTACGGGTTAGGGTTAGGGTTAGGGTTAGGGTACGGGTTAGGGTTAGGGTACGGGTTAGGGTTAGGGTTAGGGTTAGGGTTAGGGTTAGGGTTAGGGTACGGGTTAGGGTTAGGGTACGGGTTAGGGTTAGGGTTAGGGTTAGGGTTAGGGTTAGGGTTAGGGTTAGGGTTAGGGTTAGGGTTAGGGTTAGGGTACGGGTTAGGGTTAGGGTTAGGGTACGGGTTAGGGTTAGGGTACGGGTTAGGGTTAGGGTTAGGGTTAGGGTTAGGGTTAGGGTTAGGGTTAGGGTACGGGTTAGGGTTAGGGTACGGGTTAGGGTTAGGGTACGGGTTAGGGTTAGGGTTAGGGTTAGGGTTAGGGTTAGGGTTAGGGTACGGGTTAGGGTTAGGGTACGGGTTAGGGTTAGGGTACGGGTTAGGGTTAGGGTTAGGGTACGGGTTAGGGTACGGGTTAGGGTACGGGTTAGGGTACGGGTTAGGGTACGGGTTAGGGTACGGGTTAGGGTACGGGTTAGGGTACGGGTTAGGGTTAGGGTACGGGTTAGGGTACGGGTTAGGGTACGGGTTAGGGTACGGGTTAGGGTTAGGGTTAGGGTACGGGTTAGGGTACGGGTTAGGGTACGGGTTAGGGTTAGGGTACGGGTTAGGGTACGGGTTAGGGTACGGGTTAGGGTACGGGTTAGGGTACGGGTTAGGGTACGGGTTAGGGTACGGGTTAGGGTACGGGTTAGGGTACGGGTTAGGGTACGGGTTAGGGTACGGGTTAGGGTACGGGTTAGGGTTTAGGGTTAGGGTTAGGGTTAGGGTTAGGGTTAGGGTTAGGGTTAGGGTTAGGGTTAGGGTTAGGGTTAGAGTTTAGGGTTAGGGTTAGGGTTAGGGTTAGGGTTAGGGTTAGGGTTAGGGTTAGAGTTTAGGGTTAGGGTTAGGGTTAGGGTTAGGGTTAGGGTTAGGGTTAGGGTTAGGGTTAGGGTTAGGGTTAGGGTTAGGGTTAGGGTTAGGGTTAGGGTTAGGGTTAGGGTTAGGGTTAGGGTTAGGGTTAGGGTTAGGGTTAGGGTTAGGGTTAGGGTTAGGGTTAGGGTTAGGGTTAGGGTTAGGGTTAGGGTTAGGGTTAGGGTTAGGGTTAGGGTTAGGGTTAGGGTTAGGGTTAGGGTTAGGGTTAGGGTTAGGGTTAGGGTTAGGGTTAGGGTTAGGGTTAGGGTTAGGGTTAGGGTTAGGGTTAGGGTTAGGGTTAGGGTTAGGGTTAGGGTTAGGGTTAGGGTTAGGGTTAGGGTTAGGGTTAGGGTTAGGGTTAGGGTTAGGGTTAGGGTTAGGGTTAGGGTTAGGGTTAGGGTTAGGGTTAGGGTTAGGGTTAGGGTTAGGGTTAGGGTTAGGGTTAGGGTTAGGGTTAGGGTTAGGGTTAGGGTTAGGGTTAGGGTTAGGGTTAGGGTTAGGGTTAGGGTTAGGGTTAGGGTTAGGGTTAGGGTTAGGGTTAGGGTTAGGGTTAGGGTTAGGGTTAGGGTTAGGGTTAGGGTTAGGGTTAGGGTTAGGGTTAGGGTTAGGGTTAGGGTTAGGGTTAGGGTTAGGGTTAGGGTTAGGGTTAGGGTTAGGGTTAGGGTTAGGGTTAGGGTTAGGGTTAGGGTTAGGGTTAGGGTTAGGGTTAGGGTTAGGGTTAGGGTTAGGGTTAGGGTTAGGGTTAGGGTTAGGGTTAGGGTTAGGGTTAGGGTTAGGGTTAGGGTTAGGGTTAGGGTTAGGGTTAGGGTTAGGGTTAGGGTTAGGGTTAGGGTTAGGGTTAGGGTTAGGGTTAGGGTTAGGGTTAGGGTTAGGGTTAGGGTTAGGGTTAGGGTTAGGGTTAGGGTTAGGGTTAGGGTTAGGGTTAGGGTTAGGGTTAGGGTTAGGGTTAGGGTTAGGGTTAGGGTTAGGGTTAGGGTTAGGGTTAGGGTTAGGGTTAGGGTTAGGGTTAGGGTTAGGGTTAGGGTTAGGGTTAGGGTTAGGGTTAGGGTTAGGGTTAGGGTTAGGGTTAGGGTTAGGGTTAGGGTTAGGGTTAGGGTTAGGGTTAGGGTTAGGGTTAGGGTTAGGGTTAGGGTTAGGGTTAGGGTTAGGGTTAGGGTTAGGGTTAGGGTTAGGGTTAGGGTTAGGGTTAGGGTTAGGGTTAGGGTTAGGGTTAGGGTTAGGGTTAGGGTTAGGGTTAGGGTTAGGGTTAGGGTTAGGGTTAGGGTTAGGGTTAGGGTTAGGGTTAGGGTTAGGGTTAGGGTTAGGGTTAGGGTTAGGGTTAGGGTTAGGGTTAGGGTTAGGGTTAGGGTTAGGGTTAGGGTTAGGGTTAGGGTTAGGGTTAGGGTTAGGGTTAGGGTTAGGGTTAGGGTTAGGGTTAGGGTTAGGGTTAGGGTTAGGGTTAGGGTTAGGGTTAGGGTTAGGGTTAGGGTTAGGGTTAGGGTTAGGGTTAGGGTTAGGGTTAGGGTTAGGGTTAGGGTTAGGGTTAGGGTTAGGGTTAGGGTTAGGGTTAGGGTTAGGGTTAGGGTTAGGGTTAGGGTTAGGGTTAGGGTTAGGGTTAGGGTTAGGGTTAGGGTTAGGGTTAGGGTTAGGGTTAGGGTTAGGGTTAGGGTTAGGGTTAGGGTTAGGGTTAGGGTTAGGGTTAGGGTTAGGGTTAGGGTTAGGGTTAGGGTTAGGGTTAGGGTTAGGGTTAGGGTTAGGGTTAGGGTTAGGGTTAGGGTTAGGGTTAGGGTTAGGGTTAGGGTTAGGGTTAGGGTTAGGGTTAGGGTTAGGGTTAGGGTTAGGGTTAGGGTTAGGGTTAGGGTTAGGGTTAGGGTTAGGGTTAGGGTTAGGGTTAGGGTTAGGGTTAGGGTTAGGGTTAGGGTTAGGGTTAGGGTTAGGGTTAGGGTTAGGGTTAGGGTTAGGGTTAGGGTTAGGGTTAGGGTTAGGGTTAGGGTTAGGGTTAGGGTTAGGGTTAGGGTTAGGGTTAGGGTTAGGGTTAGGGTTAGGGTTAGGGTTAGGGTTAGGGTTAGGGTTAGGGTTAGGGTTAGGGTTAGGGTTAGGGTTAGGGTTAGGGTTAGGGTTAGGGTTAGGGTTAGGGTTAGGGTTAGGGTTAGGGTTAGGGTTAGGGTTAGGGTTAGGGTTAGGGTTAGGGTTAGGGTTAGGGTTAGGGTTAGGGTTAGGGTTAGGGTTAGGGTTAGGGTTAGGGTTAGGGTTAGGGTTAGGGTTAGGGTTAGGGTTAGGGTTAGGGTTAGGGTTAGGGTTAGGGTTAGGGTTAGGGTTAGGGTTAGGGTTAGGGTTAGGGTTAGGGTTAGGGTTAGGGTTAGGGTTAGGGTTAGGGTTAGGGTTAGGGTTAGGGTTAGGGTTAGGGTTAGGGTTAGGGTTAGGGTTAGGGTTAGGGTTAGGGTTAGGGTTAGGGTTAGGGTTAGGGTTAGGGTTAGGGTTAGGGTTAGGGTTAGGGTTAGGGTTAGGGTTAGGGTTAGGGTTAGGGTTAGGGTTAGGGTTAGGGTTAGGGTTAGGGTTAGGGTTAGGGTTAGGGTTAGGGTTAGGGTTAGGGTTAGGGTTAGGGTTAGGGTTAGGGTTAGGGTTAGGGTTAGGGTTAGGGTTAGGGTTAGGGTTAGGGTTAGGGTTAGGGTTAGGGTTAGGGTTAGGGTTAGGGTTAGGGTTAGGGTTAGGGTTAGGGTTAGGGTTAGGGTTAGGGTTAGGGTTAGGGTTAGGGTTAGGGTTAGGGTTAGGGTTAGGGTTAGGGTTAGGGTTAGGGTTAGGGTTAGGGTTAGGGTTAGGGTTAGGGTTAGGGTTAGGGTTAGGGTTAGGGTTAGGGTTAGGGTTAGGGTTAGGGTTAGGGTTAGGGTTAGGGTTAGGGTTAGGGTTAGGGTTAGGGTTAGGGTTAGGGTTAGGGTTAGGGTTAGGGTTAGGGTTAGGGTTAGGGTTAGGGTTAGGGTTAGGGTTAGGGTTAGGGTTAGGGTTAGGGTTAGGGTTAGGGTTAGGGTTAGGGTTAGGGTTAGGGTTAGGGTTAGGGTTAGGGTTAGGGTTAGGGTTAGGGTTAGGGTTAGGGTTAGGGTTAGGGTTAGGGTTAGGGTTAGGGTTAGGGTTAGGGTTAGGGTTAGGGTTAGGGTTAGGGTTAGGGTTAGGGTTAGGGTTAGGGTTAGGGTTAGGGTTAGGGTTAGGGTTAGGGTTAGGGTTAGGGTTAGGGTTAGGGTTAGGGTTAGGGTTAGGGTTAGGGTTAGGGTTAGGGTTAGGGTTAGGGTTAGGGTTAGGGTTAGGGTTAGGGTTAGGGTTAGGGTTAGGGTTAGGGTTAGGGTTAGGGTTAGGGTTAGGGTTAGGGTTAGGGTTAGGGTTAGGGTTAGGGTTAGGGTTAGGGTTAGGGTTAGGGTTAGGGTTAGGGTTAGGGTTAGGGTTAGGGTTAGGGTTAGGGTTAGGGTTAGGGTTAGGGTTAGGGTTAGGGTTAGGGTTAGGGTTAGGGTTAGGGTTAGGGTTAGGGTTAGGGTTAGGGTTAGGGTTAGGGTTAGGGTTAGGGTTAGGGTTAGGGTTAGGGTTAGGGTTAGGGTTAGGGTTAGGGTTAGGGTTAGGGTTAGGGTTAGGGTTAGGGTTAGGGTTAGGGTTAGGGTTAGGGTTAGGGTTAGGGTTAGGGTTAGGGTTAGGGTTAGGGTTAGGGTTAGGGTTAGGGTTAGGGTTAGGGTTAGGGTTAGGGTTAGGGTTAGGGTTAGGGTTAGGGTTAGGGTTAGGGTTAGGGTTAGGGTTAGGGTTAGGGTTAGGGTTAGGGTTAGGGTTAGGGTTAGGGTTAGGGTTAGGGTTAGGGTTAGGGTTAGGGTTAGGGTTAGGGTTAGGGTTAGGGTTAGGGTTAGGGTTAGGGTTAGGGTTAGGGTTAGGGTTAGGGTTAGGGTTAGGGTTAGGGTTAGGGTTAGGGTTAGGGTTAGGGTTAGGGTTAGGGTTAGGGTTAGGGTTAGGGTTAGGGTTAGGGTTAGGGTTAGGGTTAGGGTTAGGGTTAGGGTTAGGGTTAGGGTTAGGGTTAGGGTTAGGGTTAGGGTTAGGGTTAGGGTTAGGGTTAGGGTTAGGGTTAGGGTTAGGGTTAGGGTTAGGGTTAGGGTTAGGGTTAGGGTTAGGGTTAGGGTTAGGGTTAGGGTTAGGGTTAGGGTTAGGGTTAGGGTTAGGGTTAGGGTTAGGGTTAGGGTTAGGGTTAGGGTTAGGGTTAGGGTTAGGGTTAGGGTTAGGGTTAGGGTTAGGGTTAGGGTTAGGGTTAGGGTTAGGGTTAGGGTTAGGGTTAGGGTTAGGGTTAGGGTTAGGGTTAGGGTTAGGGTTAGGGTTAGGGTTAGGGTTAGGGTTAGGGTTAGGGTTAGGGTTAGGGTTAGGGTTAGGGTTAGGGTTAGGGTTAGGGTTAGGGTTAGGGTTAGGGTTAGGGTTAGGGTTAGGGTTAGGGTTAGGGTTAGGGTTAGGGTTAGGGTTAGGGTTAGGGTTAGGGTTAGGGTTAGGGTTAGGGTTAGGGTTAGGGTTAGGGTTAGGGTTAGGGTTAGGGTTAGGGTTAGGGTTAGGGTTAGGGTTAGGGTTAGGGTTAGGGTTAGGGTTAGGGTTAGGGTTAGGGTTAGGGTTAGGGTTAGGGTTAGGGTTAGGGTTAGGGTTAGGGTTAGGGTTAGGGTTAGGGTTAGGGTTAGGGTTAGGGTTAGGGTTAGGGTTAGGGTTAGGGTTAGGGTTAGGGTTAGGGTTAGGGTTAGGGTTAGGGTTAGGGTTAGGGTTAGGGTTAGGGTTAGGGTTAGGGTTAGGGTTAGGGTTAGGGTTAGGGTTAGGGTTAGGGTTAGGGTTAGGGTTAGGGTTAGGGTTAGGGTTAGGGTTAGGGTTAGGGTTAGGGTTAGGGTTAGGGTTAGGGTTAGGGTTAGGGTTAGGGTTAGGGTTAGGGTTAGGGTTAGGGTTAGGGTTAGGGTTAGGGTTAGGGTTAGGGTTAGGGTTAGGGTTAGGGTTAGGGTTAGGGTTAGGGTTAGGGTTAGGGTTAGGGTTAGGGTTAGGGTTAGGGTTAGGGTTAGGGTTAGGGTTAGGGTTAGGGTTAGGGTTAGGGTTAGGGTTAGGGTTAGGGTTAGGGTTAGGGTTAGGGTTAGGGTTAGGGTTAGGGTTAGGGTTAGGGTTAGGGTTAGGGTTAGGGTTAGGGTTAGGGTTAGGGTTAGGGTTAGGGTTAGGGTTAGGGTTAGGGTTAGGGTTAGGGTTAGGGTTAGGGTTAGGGTTAGGGTTAGGGTTAGGGTTAGGGTTAGGGTTAGGGTTAGGGTTAGGGTTAGGGTTAGGGTTAGGGTTAGGGTTAGGGTTAGGGTTAGGGTTAGGGTTAGGGTTAGGGTTAGGGTTAGGGTTAGGGTTAGGGTTAGGGTTAGGGTTAGGGTTAGGGTTAGGGTTAGGGTTAGGGTTAGGGTTAGGGTTAGGGTTAGGGTTAGGGTTAGGGTTAGGGTTAGGGTTAGGGTTAGGGTTAGGGTTAGGGTTAGGGTTAGGGTTAGGGTTAGGGTTAGGGTTAGGGTTAGGGTTAGGGTTAGGGTTAGGGTTAGGGTTAGGGTTAGGGTTAGGGTTAGGGTTAGGGTTAGGGTTAGGGTTAGGGTTAGGGTTAGGGTTAGGGTTAGGGTTAGGGTTAGGGTTAGGGTTAGGGTTAGGGTTAGGGTTAGGGTTAGGGTTAGGGTTAGGGTTAGGGTTAGGGTTAGGGTTAGGGTTAGGGTTAGGGTTAGGGTTAGGGTTAGGGTTAGGGTTAGGGTTAGGGTTAGGGTTAGGGTTAGGGTTAGGGTTAGGGTTAGGGTTAGGGTTAGGGTTAGGGTTAGGGTTAGGGTTAGGGTTAGGGTTAGGGTTAGGGTTAGGGTTAGGGTTAGGGTTAGGGTTAGGGTTAGGGTTAGGGTTAGGGTTAGGGTTAGGGTTAGGGTTAGGGTTAGGGTTAGGGTTAGGGTTAGGGTTAGGGTTAGGGTTAGGGTTAGGGTTAGGGTTAGGGTTAGGGTTAGGGTTAGGGTTAGGGTTAGGGTTAGGGTTAGGGTTAGGGTTAGGGTTAGGGTTAGGGTTAGGGTTAGGGTTAGGGTTAGGGTTAGGGTTAGGGTTAGGGTTAGGGTTAGGGTTAGGGTTAGGGTTAGGGTTAGGGTTAGGGTTAGGGTTAGGGTTAGGGTTAGGGTTAGGGTTAGGGTTAGGGTTAGGGTTAGGGTTAGGGTTAGGGTTAGGGTTAGGGTTAGGGTTAGGGTTAGGGTTAGGGTTAGGGTTAGGGTTAGGGTTAGGGTTAGGGTTAGGGTTAGGGTTAGGGTTAGGGTTAGGGTTAGGGTTAGGGTTAGGGTTAGGGTTAGGGTTAGGGTTAGGGTTAGGGTTAGGGTTAGGGTTAGGGTTAGGGTTAGGGTTAGGGTTAGGGTTAGGGTTAGGGTTAGGGTTAGGGTTAGGGTTAGGGTTAGGGTTAGGGTTAGGGTTAGGGTTAGGGTTAGGGTTAGGGTTAGGGTTAGGGTTAGGGTTAGGGTTAGGGTTAGGGTTAGGGTTAGGGTTAGGGTTAGGGTTAGGGTTAGGGTTAGGGTTAGGGTTAGGGTTAGGGTTAGGGTTAGGGTTAGGGTTAGGGTTAGGGTTAGGGTTAGGGTTAGGGTTAGGGTTAGGGTTAGGGTTAGGGTTAGGGTTAGGGTTAGGGTTAGGGTTAGGGTTAGGGTTAGGGTTAGGGTTAGGGTTAGGGTTAGGGTTAGGGTTAGGGTTAGGGTTAGGGTTAGGGTTAGGGTTAGGGTTAGGGTTAGGGTTAGGGTTAGGGTTAGGGTTAGGGTTAGGGTTAGGGTTAGGGTTAGGGTTAGGGTTAGGGTTAGGGTTAGGGTTAGGGTTAGGGTTAGGGTTAGGGTTAGGGTTAGGGTTAGGGTTAGGGTTAGGGTTAGGGTTAGGGTTAGGGTTAGGGTTAGGGTTAGGGTTAGGGTTAGGGTTAGGGTTAGGGTTAGGGTTAGGGTTAGGGTTAGGGTTAGGGTTAGGGTTAGGGTTAGGGTTAGGGTTAGGGTTAGGGTTAGGGTTAGGGTTAGGGTTAGGGTTAGGGTTAGGGTTAGGGTTAGGGTTAGGGTTAGGGTTAGGGTTAGGGTTAGGGTTAGGGTTAGGGTTAGGGTTAGGGTTAGGGTTAGGGTTAGGGTTAGGGTTAGGGTTAGGGTTAGGGTTAGGGTTAGGGTTAGGGTTAGGGTTAGGGTTAGGGTTAGGGTTAGGGTTAGGGTTAGGGTTAGGGTTAGGGTTAGGGTTAGGGTTAGGGTTAGGGTTAGGGTTAGGGTTAGGGTTAGGGTTAGGGTTAGGGTTAGGGTTAGGGTTAGGGTTAGGGTTAGGGTTAGGGTTAGGGTTAGGGTTAGGGTTAGGGTTAGGGTTAGGGTTAGGGTTAGGGTTAGGGTTAGGGTTAGGGTTAGGGTTAGGGTTAGGGTTAGGGTTAGGGTTAGGGTTAGGGTTAGGGTTAGGGTTAGGGTTAGGGTTAGGGTTAGGGTTAGGGTTAGGGTTAGGGTTAGGGTTAGGGTTAGGGTTAGGGTTAGGGTTAGGGTTAGGGTTAGGGTTAGGGTTAGGGTTAGGGTTAGGGTTAGGGTTAGGGTTAGGGTTAGGGTTAGGGTTAGGGTTAGGGTTAGGGTTAGGGTTAGGGTTAGGGTTAGGGTTAGGGTTAGGGTTAGGGTTAGGGTTAGGGTTAGGGTTAGGGTTAGGGTTAGGGTTAGGGTTAGGGTTAGGGTTAGGGTTAGGGTTAGGGTTAGGGTTAGGGTTAGGGTTAGGGTTAGGGTTAGGGTTAGGGTTAGGGTTAGGGTTAGGGTTAGGGTTAGGGTTAGGGTTAGGGTTAGGGTTAGGGTTAGGGTTAGGGTTAGGGTTAGGGTTAGGGTTAGGGTTAGGGTTAGGGTTAGGGTTAGGGTTAGGGTTAGGGTTAGGGTTAGGGTTAGGGTTAGGGTTAGGGTTAGGGTTAGGGTTAGGGTTAGGGTTAGGGTTAGGGTTAGGGTTAGGGTTAGGGTTAGGGTTAGGGTTAGGGTTAGGGTTAGGGTTAGGGTTAGGGTTAGGGTTAGGGTTAGGGTTAGGGTTAGGGTTAGGGTTAGGGTTAGGGTTAGGGTTAGGGTTAGGGTTAGGGTTAGGGTTAGGGTTAGGGTTAGGGTTAGGGTTAGGGTTAGGGTTAGGGTTAGGGTTAGGGTTAGGGTTAGGGTTAGGGTTAGGGTTAGGGTTAGGGTTAGGGTTAGGGTTAGGGTTAGGGTTAGGGTTAGGGTTAGGGTTAGGGTTAGGGTTAGGGTTAGGGTTAGGGTTAGGGTTAGGGTTAGGGTTAGGGTTAGGGTTAGGGTTAGGGTTAGGGTTAGGGTTAGGGTTAGGGTTAGGGTTAGGGTTAGGGTTAGGGTTAGGGTTAGGGTTAGGGTTAGGGTTAGGGTTAGGGTTAGGGTTAGGGTTAGGGTTAGGGTTAGGGTTAGGGTTAGGGTTAGGGTTAGGGTTAGGGTTAGGGTTAGGGTTAGGGTTAGGGTTAGGGTTAGGGTTAGGGTTAGGGTTAGGGTTAGGGTTAGGGTTAGGGTTAGGGTTAGGGTTAGGGTTAGGGTTAGGGTTAGGGTTAGGGTTAGGGTTAGGGTTAGGGTTAGGGTTAGGGTTAGGGTTAGGGTTAGGGTTAGGGTTAGGGTTAGGGTTAGGGTTAGGGTTAGGGTTAGGGTTAGGGTTAGGGTTAGGGTTAGGGTTAGGGTTAGGGTTAGGGTTAGGGTTAGGGTTAGGGTTAGGGTTAGGGTTAGGGTTAGGGTTAGGGTTAGGGTTAGGGTTAGGGTTAGGGTTAGGGTTAGGGTTAGGGTTAGGGTTAGGGTTAGGGTTAGGGTTAGGGTTAGGGTTAGGGTTAGGGTTAGGGTTAGGGTTAGGGTTAGGGTTAGGGTTAGGGTTAGGGTTAGGGTTAGGGTTAGGGTCTAGCGTGTTGGTTAGGGTTAGGGTTAGGGTTAGGGTTAGGG